>NW_006793744.1:1679361-1682402 GCF_000442215.2 Lipotes vexillifer
CTTTCTCAATGGGAGCCTAGGAATGTGCTCACACGGTTATGCTTTTTATTAAATTTTCAAAAGTAAAGTATATTGTGTATTTTTTTCCCTTAAAGAATACCCTTCCCCACTCCGCAAGCAATAAGTGTCAAACCCCACAAAAGTGGATCTGTCTCTGCCTGGCACAGGTTAGGTATTCAGTTCAAAGCTAAACTGAATGGAATCTATTCACTAGCTTTTCTGGCATTTAGGTGAGACACCTTTTGTTCATCTGAGGCTTGGTTCCTAGTAGGCTTGTGAAAAATATGGTAGCATTGAAAGAAACCCTCTACGAAGGTTTTTAACAGTTAAGATAATTCTTTGTGCAGTTTGTGTGTTTATGCCATCGTGTGTTCCCAAACTTTGCTAGCCAGAAGTTGAAAATCTATTTTGGAACATTGCTGATTTCCTGTGATAACCCAGTCAAATTACTCAGTGCCCTTATAGCCTCTTTTTTAACTCACTCTGTGATTCACCACTTTAAACGTCACTTTATAAAGCCTTTGCATGGAGTAGGAAGGAGTCTTTTGGAACCCTATTTTTATGGCTTGAGAATTTGCCCAACTTGAGTGTTGGGGTTTCAGGGTGATTTGTTTAGCGCTGATTTTCCATGTTTCCTAAGCTTAATATGAGTGTGTGTTTCTTAACAGGGCAAAAAGAACCCACTAAGCTTTCTGTTGAGCAGAACTTTTTTTTTTTTTTTTTACATATTTATTGGAGTATAATTGCTTTACAATTGTGTGTTAGTTTCTGCTTTATAACAAAGTGAATCAGTTATACATATACATATGTTCCCATATCTCTTCCCTCTTGCGTCTCCCTCCATTCTCCACATTGCCAAATGCGATCGATGCTTTGCAAGTCCTGAAATTCCAATGGCAGTAGCGCAGAACATACTCTCCCTTCCTTCTGCTCTTTCCCATCCTTCCATGCTGATTTTCCTTCTGTCTCACTGGCTATGCATGCTCCCTCAAACCTCACAATGTTGGGATTCCTTAGAGCTCAGTCCTGGAACTGCTGGTCTACTCCCTCTGCACTCACCTCCAAAATGATCTATTTCCATGGAATTGACACCATCTCCATGGGGATGGCTCCCAAGCATTCATATCCATCTCAGATCTCACCCATCTAGCTCAGATCTCACCCATCTAGCTCAGATTGGCATATCCAACTCCCTACTTGATGCCTCCACTTGGGTATCTCACATAATTCCTGAACATAAAATATCTAATATGGTATCTTTGATTTTCTTCCCTAAACCAGGAAAGAAAATCATTTCTTCTCAGTAAACATGCGGCTGCTTCCCACTAGCTATCTATATTACGTTTGGTAGTGTATATATGTCCATACCACTCTCTCACTTTGTCACAGCTTCTGACTGGCTTTCAGTGAGTGTTGAGACCTGCCTGGAGAACTGGGTGCACATGCAGGGCGGTAATTTGACCCCAGCCCTGTCCGGGTTTAGAACTGAGACTGGTCAGCAGGTGTTTGGCTTCTCCCCAGTTCCCCTGGACGTGCTCTGTGCTGTGATCACCAGATTGAGAACTTAACGTAAAAGTGTCTCCTCATCTCCTGAGCACCTTTGGAGAGCACTGCTAGATGCTGCTGAGTATTTTGAAAGGCAGTGTTTTGGTATAAGAGAAAAGCCAAGGCAGGACAGGGCCGAGGCAGGACATCCCAGAGCAGATCCAAAGAGACAATAGAATCAGAAGGGGCTGAGCCCAGTGTCAAGGTCTCTGAAAAGAAGAAGCAGGTGTAATTAGCAGGGAAACTGTTGATAGAATAGAAAAACTTGAAAGCATAGTGAATAACTTAGTTTTTGTCTCAGCATTAGCTCACCCTGGAGAGAAGGTCGGTGTACCTGTGTGTGACATTGCAGGGGAAGGGGATAGACTAGTGAGACTCTAGCATGATGTGTGCAAAGGGAGAATTGGGTAAGGTGAGAAATTTCCCGTTGATTAAAATCATGTGTGACAGTTTCAAAAAGTAATGACAGGCTTTGGTATATGTTAGTATATGTTTATTATAAAACCCAATAGGCTGACTTGGTGCCCAGACTCTATTTGCAGTATCCCCGGGATGTATCAGGACCATTTTTCAGCTTTTTGATGGTATCTGTGACTCCCGGGGACACACGTGCCGATCATTTAGCTGTTTGCCAATGGCACCTCCTCTCTTCTCTTTGTCCCATGTCAGGGCAGGCACCTGGGCATCCTAGCTGTTGGGGCCATATGGACATTGGGAGACTTGAGCCCGGGGTTTATTTGCTGTATTTTAAACTTTTGACCACCTTTCTTACCTATGCTGTGATCAGTTTTTAGTCTGTATGTGCAATACTTTTCTCCTTGCCGTCCTGTGGGGGGAGAAATTCTGTGTGTGAGGGCCTTGTTACATGGGTGGTGTGACCCAGCACACTTAGAGAGGTGAGAAGTATCTTAGGGCATCCTGAGTGTGCTGGTCAGCTGGAGAGATGGGGCAGTAGTACGCAATACTTTTTGTTCTTTGCTTAGAGATTTCATAGAGAAAATTCTCTGGGATTTTGACAGCATTTGTTGTGATGTCATGTGTAAATACTGCCTTTTTTGAATTGCTTGCTTGCGGCCACACTTTCAGTGAAAGTTGCTGAAGCGACAAAAGCTGTGATAGAAAATTATGTGGTGGCCCAGCGTACTTATTTTTGAACTTGAAGACTTTGTACCCAAATCCAATCACTTTTTACTCTTGCCACAGAGATTGTGAAGTTTTACTTAAACTTGAGGTGACATTAACACCATAGAAGGAGAAAAGCTGGGATGAAAGCAGGGAGACACTTTAAATTGCTATGGAAGGAGTTTGGCCATCTTTACCTGTATATTGGCCAACACATTTAGAATATGGAGAATGAGCAATTTGAAACTTTTCTTTGGTTTGCATAGCAGGGAAACAACAGGCAAATGTAATTTTAAAGCAGATACATGAATTTAGTGCCTATATGACTTGGCCGGTTTTAGCGGCAGGCACAAAGGGAAATGCCCCCCCCCCCG
>NW_006793744.1:1682412-1699109 GCF_000442215.2 Lipotes vexillifer
CCCCCCGCCCCCCGCCCCCCGCCGTCGGATGCGTTGACGCCATCCTCATTGGTCCCCAGCGGAGCCGAGCGGCTGATCAAGCTTTGAGACAGAAATTCACTGAGTCTTTAGGAAGGTGGCCTGTTGGCTCCAATCACACTCTCCTTTTACACAAGGCTTCTTTGAAGAACCTGCTCTACCAAGTGTCTGTTAAGCGTAGGAAACAGGATTAGTTGCCGTGGATGCATAGGGAAGTTTGACAGCCCTTGACCACAGGGAGTTTACATTGATGCATGTGAAAACGGAACCACCAGGGTAAAGCCCGGTGCATAAAGGCCACGTGAATGATGAAGACAGCAGCACTGGCCCAGGGGTTCCTGTTGGGGCCAGGAAGGGGGCCCTCTCTGTGCCGGACAGCTGGACCCGCTTCCTCCTCTGAGCGGACTGTGGTGGTGGGGGTCTCTGGAGGCTTCAAGCACATCCATGAACCATCTTTCTTGGTGCCAGTTTTACTTAAGATTTAGAAGGGAGATTTTTTTTTTTTAATCTTAAAATGAACCTCAAAGATAGAGTGCTCAGTTTGCATCCATCTTAAAAATAGTCAATTAGCCTTGATGTGAGCTCAGGAAAGGCCAGCCCCACACAGACCTCTCCTTTCCCTTTTCTTTGGAGTTAGTTAATGGGAAGCCCTGCGGAACCTTCCAGGGCATGGTTGTAGCTTCTGCTTTTTCTGTTGAGGTCTTTGGATCCAGTATTTCCATGGTGCCGTGAAGTTGTAGAGCAGGGGTCCAGCGTGTATGTAATGAGTGGGTGGAGAGACTTGCAGTCCACCCTGGGAAGTGTGTATGTGTGTGTGTGTGTTGTGACTCAGGGGCAGTGGGTTTATGGTGGGTCCACGCATCACCCCACGTGGGTGAATCCCAGGCTTCAGCCGCTTTTGGCTATGTCATCTTGGGCCTCGTTTCTTTATGTGTAGACTGGAGACCATACCTGCTGTCCTAGGGTGGTTGTGGGCATGGAGAGAACATGTATCAGGTGAATATGTGTTGGGGATTCAGCTAATGGTGGTGGCGGCTGTATTGTGGGTAATGGTGCTGGTATCCTTGGGAGGGAAGGGGCTGGCTGCTTCTCCAGGGAAAATTCTGGGCCCTGGCCTTCCAGGCAGGATTCTCTCAGTACACGTGTCCACCCTCACTGTTCTGGTTAGGAATTAGATAGTCTCTGTTATAATTGCTGGGACCATTGTGCATTACTCGAGAAAAGTATGTGTTAAATACAGATGGACCCTAATTTAGATACAATAAATTCCTGAAGATTGTTCCTTTAAAAAAATTATTTATTGGGACTTCCATGGTGGTCCAGTGGTTAAGACTTCGCCTTCCAGTGCAGGGGGTGCGGGTTCGATTCCTGATTGGGGAACTAAGATCCCACATGCCTCGTGGCCAAAAAACCAAAACATAAAACAGAAGCAGTGACAAAGTGAGAGAGTGGCATGGACATATATACACTACCAAACATAAAATAGATAGCTAGTGGGAAGCAGCCACGTAGCACAGGGAGATCAGCTCGGTGCTTTGTGACCACCTAGAGGGGTGGGATAGGGAGGGTGGGAGGGAAGGAGATGCAAGAGGGAAGAGATATGGGAACATATGTATATGTATAACTGATTCACTTTGTTATAAAGCAGAAACTAACACACCATTGTAAAGCAATTATACTCCAATAAAGATGTTAAAAAGAAAACAAAACAAAAAACAAACAGAAGCAGTAGTGTACACACATCAAAAAACGCTTTAAACAAATTTTATTTATTTTAATTGTGATACAGTTATATATAATATAAAGTTTACCGTTTTAATCATTAAGTGGCATTGGGTCCGTTCACAGTGTTGAGCAGCCACCACCACCGTCCATCCACAGGACTCTTTTCTTCTTGCAGAACTGTGACTCTGTGCTTTTTTTTTTTTTGTGGTACGCAGGCCTCTCACCGTTGTGGCCTCTCCCGTCGCGGAGCACAGGCTCTGGACGTGCAGGCTCAGTGGCCATGGCTCATGGGCCCGGCAGCTCCGCTGGGATCTTCCCGGACCGGGGCATGAAGCTGTGTCCCCTGCATCGGCAGGCGGACTCTCAACCACTGCACCACCAGGGAAGCCCGTGACTCTGTGCTTTTTACACACTAGCTCCCCATTCCCCGTCCCCCAGCCCCTGACCACCACCCTTCTACTGTCTGTCACTATGAGTGTGACCACGCTAAGCACCTCATGTAGGTGAAATCATCAGTGTTTGTCCTTCTGGACCTGGCTTATTTCACTGAGCGTCATGTCTGTGTTGTAGCCTGTGCGCTTTGTTTTGCTGTTGGTCGTCTTCTGTTCTTTATTTCTTACTGTTATTACAGAAGAAATGCATGTTTATTTCACAGTCTTTCAGCAATACAGAGAAGAAGAAAAACATTCTGTAACTCTCCTACCCAGCATGACTCTTGCTATTTTTGGTGTCTGTGCTTCTACTGAGGCTACGTCTCAGGGCAGAGTGGCTTAGAGTTGAATCGTACAGGTACCGGGGCCTCTGGCCTCCTCTTCGGTTGTGAGGGACGTGAGGGAACGTGGAATGTAAGTCGTGAAGACGGTGAGGTATCAAGTGCGACTGTGTGTCGGCTGCGGGGAAGGTGCTGGGGGAGAACGTGGAGCAGAGGAGTGGGAACCCTTAACCGCCTTGTATGAAATGGGACATTCTCACCTTTGAAGCTTCACCTTGTGGGTTTTGAGTTCCTGTGTTGTGCCCTTTAATTTCAACTTTCTAAGTTCATCAGTTGGTAGCAAATAGGTGTGCTGGCTTTCACTATGTGCAAGTATGAGGAGGCCTCAGAAAGGTAGTCTCTTTTCTTCCGGGGTGGGGTTGAGGAGGGCTGGGAGGGAGGCCGTGTGCTGGACACCAGGGCAAGGAAGGGACGGGATGAAGGAAGCAGAGGTGGATTCAGTGCCAAGAGCATTCCCATCTGGGTCCCCAGGGTGTCGCTTTCAGGAAGGCTGACCCCTCCCCCAGCCGCTGCTCCCTCTGCTAGAACATTCTGCCTTCCACCTGCATCTCTCTAGTCTCTGGCTTGTCTGCACTAGATGAAGTGAGATGACGTTCTTAAGAGCAAGCTCCTTCTGCTGTTGTTAAATTTCTGTGTTCCCAGGGTGTTTCTTCGAATGACTGGAGAGCCTGCCCGGAAGGTGGTCACTCCCAGGTCTCCTTGTTAATGCCACGCCTGCTGCTGTCCCTCCATCCTTTACTCTCACTCTGTTCCTTACCCACCCCCTCCAGGGCCTCCCCACCCTCCCACTCCCACCTCCCACGGACCACTTTCTGTTCTGGGTTTGCCTGAGGCCCTACCTTCAGTTGCCTTTGGTGATTCAGAAAAGTCAGAGGAAATCCCCACGGCCTCTGTGGGCTGCTGGGTTTTCCCTTAGCCCACTTTGATAGTTGATGGTTAGACTTTATAGGACTTAAGGATTGAGTAGGTTTTTGTGGCTTTGTCTATTCACTTAACTATTGTGTAATATTTCTGTGGTACTATTTTCTCTTTGGTCTAAAAAAAAAATTGAAGACCATGTGACTGTACAATTACCTATATTTTTTTGCCGTGGACATTTGTCATGGCTTTGGTATTTCCTGTCAAAATAAGACCTGATGGGACTTCCCTGGTGGTCCAGTGGCTAAGACTCTGCTCTCCCAGTGCAGGAGGCCCAGGTTCGATCCCTGGTCAGGGAACTGGATCCCACATGCTGCAACTAAGAGTTTGCGTGCTGCAATGAAGATCCCGTGTGCCACAACCGAGACACAGCGCAGTCAAATAAATAAATAAATATTAAAAAAAAAAAAGACCTGAAATAGAGTTTCCTGTGAATATAATTCCCAAATATTATGTCAGGCATTGGCAAACCACGTGAATTAAAACTGCCAGAATTATGTTGCTGTTTAAGTAGAAGTATTTGTGAAATTTAGGGATTTCCTAGTTTGTCTCCGTTGCTGTCTGTCGAATGGCATTCCTTCTATACGACATGAGTTTAGGCAGTTTGCCTAAGGCTGGAGAAGGGCACAGTTGTCTCAAGAATGAGATGGAGAGGGGAGAGAGACATAATAGTAAGCAAAAAATTAAAAATTTGAAGGAAAACATCACCGCATTGTGTAGAAGGAAACCAGATCTGACGCAATTCCAAAGGTAAGACTTGGGGTAAAAAGAAGGAGAAGTCTTTGAGGAAGAGGAACTGAGGTTTAGAAATGCAAAGGCTGACCTTTGCACAGTTTGTTGGCTAGCTATTTTGAAGGATGTTCTGAGGAGAGCAGTCAGAAAGGAGGTTGCATGCTTGTCATTACCCTCAAGTTTTAGAGTTGAATTTTCATGTGATCATTAGTTAACATATTATTATCAATAGGATTGTGGGAAAAGGTCTGTAGTTAGCTAGTGTTCAAATTAAAATTTATGTCTGGGACTCCCCTGGTGGCACAGTGGTTAAGAATCCTCCTGCCAATGCAGGAGACACGGGTTCCATCCCTGGTCTGGGAAGATCCCACATGCCACGGAGCAGCTAAGCCCATACACCACAACTACTGAGCCTGCGCTCTAGAGCCTGTGAGCCACAACTACTGAGCCTGCGAGCCACAGCTGCTAAGCCCATGTGCCACAACTACTGAAGCCCACACGCCTAGAGCCCATGCTCTACAACAAGAGAAGCCACTGCAATGAGAAACCCGTGCACCGCAACCAAGAGTAGCACCCACTCGCCTCAACTAGGGAAAGCCCGTGTGCAGCAACGAAGACCCAATGCAGCCAGAAATTAAAATAAATAAATAAATAAATTAGGGATGAGAAATCATATCAAAAAAAATAATACAATGAAATTTATGTCCGAATGGGGTCCACACCCAGAAAAGAAGCTATCACCCTCACCCAGCAGTCAGCCTCATAGATTATGCAGAAAGTTTTATTTGTTTTTTACCATGTGTTCTGGGGGATACCCAGGGTTTCAGCCAATCAGAAGAGGCTTAGGCAGTCAGGAAAGGGAGTCCATCCTAGTCCAGCCCTACCCTTCACGACAGTTTTCTTATGACATTTCTCATTACAAAAGCCATGTTTGTTGTAGCAAGATTAGGGAATTCAGAAAAGAACCACGAGGATAGAAATCGTCCTTATCCCACTGTCCTCACTAAGACTGTTTGACCAGCACACCTCACTTTAGGTGTGGGGAGGCTGTCTTTCTCTCCTGTGTTTCACTTCCGTTTGACTTTTTCGGCCTCTCAAAGTCTAGTGGGGAGTTTGGCCACTGACTATGCTAGGTGGCCCTTCTCAAAGCTTCCCACCCCAAGAATTCCCTTCTGGTGCATGTGATCCAGGGAAGGGCTCCGGTGGACCTGCCTTGGGTCACATGCAGGTCCTGGTGGCCAGAGAGGCCAAGCCTCTAACTGGAAGGAGAGGATGGCCAAAAGCCAGGGCTACTCAGGATGGGCAGTCCAGGCCTTCTCCCAGTACTTTGTAACTTTAAAAAACACCAAAAAGAAAAATGGTAGCTAATAACAAGCACACAGATATATAATTTTTAATGACTGATGTTGGCAGGTGAAATGTGTTATATGGGAGTTATGTTTTTTACGTTAATGTCTTTTTTTGGAGACAGCATATATATAACGCTGTATGTTTTTTGCCTGTTTCCAGGGACTTTTGTAAAGAAAGTACGCTTGTCTAGGAGCACATGATTGGCTGGTAGGAGGCCTGGGTTTGTTTCTCACTTGGCTTCTAACTAGATCCCTGGCGGTGGGCAAGTGGTCCTCTGGATTTCCATTTCCTGACCTGGCGAAGAAGAGATTCAGACCCTGTGGTCTGTAAGGTCACTTCTAACACAAAATTTCAGGGTTTGGGCTTGATTTTGATCACTTTATGTTAAATATTTGGAGGGTTTGTAGCTGTGTCATAGATTTTGTGCAAATTGTCATTGCTGTTTATTTGGTGCCTTTGACCGGGATGTAATCCGTTGATTGTACAATTGTAATGTTGTAGTTCCTATGGGAACATGTGATCGGCTTTACGTTCCTTCTGGTTTCTAGGCATGTGCTGTGGCGGGGAGGTGGGGACTGTCTCTGTGTGAGGATGGCCCCTTTTAAGACCAGCTGTCCGGAAGGTGCCTCGCCCTCCCCAGTGCTGCGTGTGTGGCTGGCACGCGGTCCAGGCATTGATGGGCCACTGTCCATGTGTTAGCCTTTCCTGCCTTAGTGAACCATCTTGCATTTGTTTCTCTTTAGCTTCATCTCTTTGGTTCCATATTTTTGCAATTTGAGAGGATTCTTTGATTTCTGGTCCTGTGTGTTTCGAGTGTCGGCTGTACCAGTCGTGTGAGCAGCTGCTCTGTCCTGTGGACTGTTCTGAGTTTCCTTGGCCTGCTGTGGCCCAGACAGGCCCTCACCACGAGTTCTGTCTCTGTGACGTGGACAGCAGTGTGGATACGTTGGGACTTTTAGAACTGGGGGTGAAATAGTGTAGCCTCTGCTTACTTTCAGATTTTGGCACTAGATAATATAAAACAGGTTACATTACAGCTTGCCTCTTCAAAGAGCGGGTTATTTAGTTGTAAAAATGGAAATTTATTGATAGGGAGAACCTAGGCTATGAAAACAGAACAGAGAGTAAGGCCATACTTGAGCTCCTAGCACTTGGCATCGGTAGCTTTTGTGGGTTGAAAAACCCGAGTTTTTATGTTTAGTGTATCCTTTTCCAGTGACTGGAGAAAACCATGTGGCATGTTTTAAAATATTGAAAAAAGAGGATTGGTTTTAAAATTAGAGTGTACAGACTGGTTGCAGTAATGCAGATAAAACATCCACCTGCGAAAAAATATAGGGGGAAACCTCTAGGTTTAAAAACAATAAAACAATTAAAAACAGTGAGAACAAGTGTCAGTTTAAAAGCAGGTAGAGGAGGGAAAGACTGACTTGAACGTGAGGAAATACCTCCCTCGTGTCCATTTTCTCCTATGTTTCTCCTCTTACTTCCTTGAAAATACTGGTTTTGTCTCCTGGAGGCTCCCTTTCTCGGCCTGTCTCGTAAAGTGTTTGTATTAAAGTTGCTGTACAATCAGCAAGGCGGTTACAACATATGCCTCAGTTTTAGAGTTTCTGAGACTAATAGAAAGAGCACAGGGAGAAAAGGGCTTGCTGCGGGTGGGTTGGGGGAGGAGGAGGGAGCTGTTCCCTCCCTGGGAGAGTGTGGGCTTGAGACAGGCTAGACTCTGGAAAAGCAGCAGCGTGGCTTCTTTCTTTCTTTTTTTTTTTTTAAATTAATGTGGTTTGTTTTTTTCAGTATCTTTTTTTTTTAAACTTCATTATTGGAGTATAATTGCTTTACAGTGGTGTGTTAGTTTCTGCTTTATAACAAAGGGAGTCTGCTATACATATACATATATCCCCATATCTCTTCCCTCTTGCGTCTCCCTCCCACCCTCCCTATCCCACCCCTCTAGGTGGTCACAAAGCACGGAGCTGATCTCCCTGTGCTATGCGGCTGTACAGCATGGTTTCTTATCTGACATTTGTGCTGTGGGTCACATGAGGTGCTGCAGTTTTGCTCCCTTTCTGTGGGGAAACTTTGTGTTTAGTGGTCTGGGAGGCTGGCATCCTCTGAATTAAGGAGGAAGGGTCCTGGGAGGTGAGGAAGAACCTTCCATTGCTTTTACCCTCACTGTCCAGAGGGCTTCGGGACACCACTGTTGTCTGTTCCGAGATCATTGGTGATTTCCGGGATATTTTGTGATTAATTTTATCTTGGTGCTTATGAGAAATTACACTGAATTTAGTGTCCACGAACTTTGACTTTCATCTGTACAAAATGGAAATGTTCCATCCCACATAGAGTTGGTTGTACTTGCAGTAGTAAAAGAAATGATGGATTACTTTGAATTTTCTATTTAAGGAAATTGCATACAGCATGCTTCTAAGGTGTGGTAGATGGGCTGGAATCCTTTTACAAAAGAAATGAAAGTAAAATTTCCACTTAAATCAGCAAACATTTGTGGGTGTGCATCTTCCACCTCTTCAACCATACCTTGAAGAGAGCTCACTCGGTGTATATGTTTCCACTTACCGGAAGTAAGCATGTAAAGTAAAAGACCGGTGTGGACTCCTTATTTAGAAACAGACGCTGCTGCTTTGGAAGGGAGTGGGTTGAAAGAGGTGAAAAACCAATGAGCAGAGAAGACTGAATCCTCAGGGGGATATCTTAATGTGGGTAAAAATGCGATACCAAATTAATTTTACTCATAAGAGAACACACATGTTCTCTGGCCTGCTCCCTGGGTCAGGAATGGTTTCATTTGCTCGAAAGACCTGCCTTCCCTCCCCACCCCATCCGGGTAACTGTGGGAGAGTTTTCAGATTTGACATATGCCCATGTTTTGAAGTCACACAGTGTATTGAATTAACTAAGATCTGATTGCAAAAGTGGACTCTGTGGGCTGTTACACAAGATGTTTCCATATGTTCATTTCATGAGACCGTGTTTTAAGAATCACCATCACTATGTCAGGTCTGAGCAGTTCATCATTCATATTGGTGTCAGATGTTCTATTTGCAACACATAAAGTTCTCGCTGTTTCTACTGTTCTTTTTTCTTAAGTCTCTGCTACTCCTCTGAGAATAGCAACTCCTTGTTTGTGGTCAGGGGCATTTGTAGCATCTCATGCTGTGTTGGACATGTAGCCCAGAAAATACCATGTAAAAAATGCTGGTTGCTGGTTGAATTTGGTCAGATCTTGATAATGCGATATTAGAATTTTCCAGTGAAGGTGGTATTAGTATATTTAAAAAATTAATCCTATCTGTTCAGTTCAAGAATCATTAATTTGGTGAATGACAGGATTTTGGGGCAAAGAGTCAGCTTATTGGATGATAAAAATCAGGACCCTAAAAGATCTAGATTGGCCGCATTATGAACTGAATTAAAGAAGAAGAAATTCAAAAGATATCATTAGGTACAGTCGTGGGATCTGAATGAGCATTGTCCCCACAGGAAGGCGAAATGGAGAGGAGAGAGGCCTGAGGAGGTGAGGAGGTCAGGTAGGGGAGGGAGACTTGAGGGGTCAGAGGCTACTTGGAGGCAAGTGCTGCACTGGTGTGTGTTAGAGGTGAGGGCCTCTGCTCAGAGTAGGCTGGCCCACTGGACTGCGTTCTGGTGACCACTGTTCAGTGCAGTGGCATCAAAGCACTTGCAGCTCATGTAAGTTCAACCTCTGGAGCATTAGAGTGAGTGATTCTTCCCACCCTCTCACTCAGTGGATATCTGCCGTAGGACATCTGGTGGTGGCAGAGGCAGTGTTTTCAGGTCCTGGGACACTCCTGGCTCAGTGGTTCCAGGGCAGCCTCCCAAGGGTCTCCACCTTCCCCGTGTGACAGAGGCCAGCACCCATGGTGGGGCAGTTCCCTGTTGCTCTGGAGCTCCTTCCTGGAGGCCCAACCTAGAGCCGGCTCCCTAGAGCCTCTCAGTGATCTCATAAGCACTTAATTCCCTAAATTAAAATCCCTTTCTGCTTAAAACAACTAGTGTGTTTCCTGCCACCTGACTCTTGCGGAGACTGAAACATTTTATAATGGGAATGAGCTGCCTTGGAAACAGAAGTATCGCTGGACGGATCTCAGAATGAGCTGCAGATAGATGGATGAATGGATCTGTGGTTCCCAAACACACCTACTCCTGTTCTAGTGGGTGCAAGGGCTGTGGGATTGCTTGGGGACATTATTCCCAAAACATTGCCAGTCTCTATCCCCAGAGATTCTGATTCAGGAGGAACTGGTGGATTCCTGGAATCCATATTTTAAAAAAGCTGCTTCTGGTTATCCTGAGAGGTGGCCGAATTGAATTCCAGCGGACTAAATAATTTCTTGACTGTACAAGCTGGTGCTTATGATGATTCTTTTTAAAAAGAAGGAAATATTTAGAAGCTACATATTTTAAAATTCCGCTGCAGAGGATTTACCTGTTTTTGGATTTCAAGGGATTAATTCTGTAACTACTGCCAGAATGTGGCAGTATTTATAGTGTGGAGTATACAGGATTTCCTTCTTTTGTTATTAAGAGAGGAAAGAAATATATTTTGAAAAGTGTTACTGAATGCAGAATAAAAGTTGAGTTGTTTGTAATGAGAGTTAAAAATTGAACTGAATACTTTATATGCAGCATAGTTATTGTACTAACTATGGAATGTCACAGTATAATTCCCTGATTCATTGTATGCAGTACTGTTAGTGTATTTTCTTATCTCTGTTTATAGTTAAAGGAAAACCACAATGGAGGCTATTTGAAATACGGAAATGCCTCCTCAGAAGAGAGGTCAAAGGATTATTTGGAGAACTGGCAAATTCAGAGTTATTGAGTAGCAGTGGAGTTCATTGAGCTCTAGAGGCCAGGTGGTTTAAGGATCAGGGCTCACATGTCCATGAAGATGTGTATTGGGACGGACACAGCAAGGGGAGAACATTTCTTGGTACAAGCACCTGTTCTGCTTTTATTTGATTTCTTCACCGCCTCCCCTCCCCCTTGCCAAAAACCAAACAAAACAAACAAACAAACAAAACCTACCAAAAACAAAAAAACCCCAAACCCCAAAACACTAGTCCTGATTTCTGTCCTTCTCTTCGTCTTCTCATGCTGGCATTTGGAAGGTACATGCTAACAGATGTGCCTGCTTGATTGCAGTTGATTAGCTCTAGATGATTGCGGTCCTTGTAGCAACAGGGGTTATATGTCAAATGGGCCTCCACTGGAGGGCAAGGCTGTTCTTCCCCTGCAGCTGCCAGGCTGCTTGAAATTAGGCGGAATGATTTTGCACTTGGATAATAGGCAGGCATTAACGACAGCTTGTTACAAAGTGCTGCATAATAATGGGAAACGTGGTCGCGCTAATCAAACGTATCTGCATATGGCATTTTCATTATGCATAAGAGGCATCTGTGTGCACAGAAAGGAAATGAGCTTGTGGGGCTTCCATTACGTGTTTGAGAAGATGCATCTGTAGAAATGACCTCCTCGTTCCTTCCCTACGTTGAATCCTGACAGGATGATTGAGTTAGGAGGATAACATATGTACTTGCTTTTTTTTTTTTGAAACAGCTTTATTGAAATATAATACACATACCATACAATTCATCCATCTAAAGTGTGCAGGTCAGTGTTCTTTTTGGTGTATCTGCAGGGTTAGATTGCTGTCACCACAATCTAATTTTAGAATGTTTCTTTCCCTCAATAGAAGCTGTGGTTCTTTTATAAAGAAAATATAGTTTGTACTTTTTAAGGGACAGGTTTGTTTTTTTTTTTTTTTTTTTTCCTGGCCATGTGCAGAACTTCCCCGACCAAGGATCAAACCTGTGCCCCCTGCATTGGCAGCACGGAGTCTTAACCACTGGACCACCAGGGAAGTCCAAAGTGCAGTTGTTATGTGACTCTCAGTGTGGACTGTAAGGCATCATAGCGTGGTGGAAAGAAAATGTGTCTTGGGCAAGAGTTTCCTGGGCTTGAGTTCCTGCTCACTTACTAGAATTCCAATTACTATGGTGGAGGGCCGTAGACGAAGCAGAGTAGAACTTCATGAAGAGAAAAACTAAACTGCATCCACAGTATGGCCCAAGTTGTAAAAATTATGATTAAATTAGGACAGGGTCTCAGTTTCCCAGCTGTAAAACGGGAATAATAGTATGGACACGGGCCTCTCACTGTTGTGGCCTCTCCCGTTGTGGAGTGCAGGCTCCGGACGCGCAGGCTCAGCGGCCATGGCTCACGGGCCCAGCCCCTCCGCGGCACGTGGGATCCTCCCGGACCGGGGCACGAACCCGTGTCCTCTGCATCGGCAGGCGGACTCCCAACCACTGCGCCACCAGGGAAGCCCCAAGGGACAGTTTTTTGATGGGGATGCAGATTATTAGGGCTTTTGCAGAATCACCCTATTTCTCAGAAAGCTTTTTTTTTTCCGTAAATAGTCATAAAATGTATTTTAATGTTCCAGAGGTTACCTGTGTTCCTGACTTTTGGACCCAATCTCACAAATTAGGTTTTAGTTATTGGGTTCATCTCACTGTTAGTTGGGACCTTTTCAGCCTCAAGTGACAGATTCCAATTAAAAGGAATTTATTATTTAGTTCTCACAACCTGGAAGAAGGAGGGCAGTTGGTTTTGGGAATAAGCAGAGTCAGGGACTTTCTCTCCATTCCTCAGATCTTTCATCCCCACATTGGCCACATTCGCCACCACGGTAGCTGGGGGACTGGATATGGGTGTGGGGGACACATCTCCCCACTGGGGCTTGAACCTGGGGTGCAGCTGAGGTAGCAGAAGTGAGGTTTAGGATCAGGTGCCGGGCCTCACCTCAGCTTGCCTCTATTTTTGTGTACCTGCTGTTTATTTATATAGGCTTAGATTTATTTCTTCCTTCTGGGATTATGAATCCACTCATTCAAGCAATGGAACCAGAATGGGCATCTCAGGCATGTTGCTGCTTCGATGTTAGTTAGAAGGTTTGAATAGGCCCAGGCCTGGGATGCTGCTTCCCGAAGATCCTCCCCAAGCCAGGGGTTAACAGACAGGGTCTCTTCTTAGGGTCCTAGGTCCTAGCCTAATCTCTGCATGGTTCAGTGCCTGATTCAAGGCCTTATTTTTCTCAGTAGACTCAATATCCTCTCTGTTTCTTAATTTCTTAGTTGTCTCGTCATTTTATTAAAAATTGTGGCATTTGTAATTTAGTAAGTCATTCTAATTTGTATACCCTTGGCATGACTAGACCTGACTTTTTTTCTTTTTTAAGGTGAATAAAAAATATAATGTGCCTGACATTGGTTTTTGTTTTGTTTTGTTTTTTTAAAAGGTAACTTTAAAAAAATTTAATTTATTTTAATTTTTGGCTGTGTTGGGTGTTCGTTGCTGCACGCAGGCTTTCTCTAGTTGTGATGAGCGGGGGCTACTCTTCTTTGCGGTGTGCAGGCTTCTCATTGAGGCTTCTCTTGTTGCAGAGCATGGGCTCTAGGCGCGCGGACTTCAGTAGTTGTGGCACGTGGGCTTCAGTAGTTGTGGCGCACGGGCTTAGTTGCTCCGTGGCATCTGACATTGGTTTTTAAAATTTTTCTATACATAGTTTGTTTCTCCTTTTTTAAACAGTTAGATTTGGTCAAGGTTTATATTGAAATTTAGGAAATCTTTTTTCATGACATTTCCTGTGGTCTCTGATATATTTTGGTGAGGCTAACTTTATACTGGATAATTAAAAAGATAGGCTGAGGCCTGGATTGTGATTTTAAAAATCCATGACACCAGTTGAAGAGTTTTTCTCCTATGCAACAAATGCTGTGGAGCAACTGTTGTCCAAATGCTTGGGACACATTCAGCACAAAACAGACCAAAATCCCTGTCCTGGTAGCGCTTGCAGTCTAATAGAGTGTGGGAAAGAGACAGCAAATCTGAGTATAATAAACAACTGAATTGTATGGATGTTTGAAGGTGATGTGTAGTGTGGAGAAAGTTGAAAAATAGGGCAAGGAAAAAGAGGATGAAGATCATGGGGTGGGGCTGTCATTATAAGCAGGGTGTTTGGGTGAGAGTTTACAAAGATTTGGAGGAGGTAAGGGAGCTTGCCATGAGGCTACGTGGGAAAAGAATGTTCCAGACAGAATGGCCAGTGCAGAGGCCTGTAAGGTGGGAATTTGTGCCTGGAGTGTTTACAGAGCAGCCGGAAGACCTTGGGCTACAGCAGAGTATCCCAAGGTGGGAGGGAATTGAAGGTGAGTCATGGGGAGAGTGTGCTGTGGAGTTAGTTCCTGTGAGACTCATGAGATGGGGAGTCTTTGGGGGCTTTGAGCAGAGAGGTGAGACCAGCTGAATTCGGTTCAAAAAGGCTGTCCTGGCCGGTGTTGACCTAGACTGTGGGAAGGCCACTTGAGCCCAGTTAATTGCAGTCAGTGGTCAAAAGATCAAGAGAGGGTGCCCAGGCCTGGGTGGAGGTGGGGAAGGCGGTGTGGTTCTGGATCTGTTGTGCAGGCAGAGCTCACAGGATTTCCAATAGATGGATGTGGGCGTAAGGCAGAGAGCAGTCAATGATGATTCCAAGATTATTGGCTGGAACAGCTGAGCCAAGATGGCTGTTGATGCAGGGGTGAACAGTTTTTTTAATGTCTTTTAGACGTCCCAGTAGACCTGTGGGTGGGCAGCTGGAGTACTGGGATTGCTGAGAGGGCTGGGCCCGAGATGTAAATTTCAGGTGATAGAGCCTGGAGACTGGGTCACAACAGCCAGGGAGTGGTTGTAGGTGGGGAAGAAGGCGGCCTGGGGCTGGAGCCTGGGCGTCTCTGTTGAAAGAGATGGAGGAGAGACAGGGAAGTGGAGCAAAGTAACAAGAAGTGTTTGAGAGTTGAAACTTTCGTTAGCTTTCAGATAACTTGTAAATGTGCAAATGTGTTACTTGAATGATAAAAAGAAATAATTACAGGTTGTATTTAAGAAGAATGTACCTTCCTATCGCTCTTGAGTTTTCTAAAAGCACGTAACTGAAAACTGTTAATATTCTCAAAGACATTGAACCCTGTAACAAATTTGGAAAAATCGGGGGAAAGGGAAATGTTACTAGTATTCCCCCATCCTAACATGGCCTGTTAATATTTTGGTTATTGCCTTTTCATTTTCCTCTGTATGTTTTTAGTTGTAATCATGTTGCACAGGACAGTTTTGTTTCTGCTTATTTACTCGTTGGCAGCTTTTTTTTTTCCCCCAAATTGCTGTTATTATCTTAGAAACAGTTTTTACTGGAGCGCTGGACTTCTTTTGCAATTGGTGTTCATTGACAGAAGGATTGAAGGGCTGAAGCTACATTGCCGCTTGCTGATCCTTGTTCCTCCCTGCTCTGCTGGGCTCTGGAACCCGTGCGGGATTCACACCGTGCTTGTCTGGGCTGGAGAATGCTGCAAGGAGAGGGGAGGATATTAGAGACCTGGGAGCAAGACCCTGGACAGGCGCAGGGCTGTACAAAGGGAGGGCAGGTTGTGCCCAGGGGCCTCTCTCCTGGGCCCCATGACCTCAGGGCCATTCTTTCTTCAGCAGTAACACTTAAGTGCTTCAAGGGTTTGAAAGAAAAATTACAATTTAAAAGGAAAAGCCTTCATGCACTATTTGCATATGAGTGGCATCTGTATAATTAAGAACAATTAAGTTCCCTGGGCTGAACTGAAAGGGAGGCTCCTGCTACTTTGCTGCTGTTCCAGCTGAGAGCAGCCCGGTGCTGTCAGCTCGCGGGAATTGTCGGAGGCGTTTCAGCCCACTGCCCCCCACCAACTCAAGCCGCCCCCTCCTCAGTACGTGAAATTCTGAAACATTTTTGGTCTTGTCCTGATTTGCTTCTGGAGAGTCCATGGAAATTGGAACATGAATCTTTACCATTTTGCTTTTCTGCTGCCCTTAGAACAGACACCCGCCTCCACCACACCGCAGGCACTTTGCAAAGCTCTCTACACACAGATTTCATTTAATCTTCACAGTGGATCTAGGGGTGATATCTTAACTTTATAGCACTGGAAACTGAAATTCTGGTCACACAAATGATCTCTTGTACTCATCTAGGTCATTGATTCCACCTTTGTGAGTTGGTCTCCACTGGGGACCCAGTGACTCTAGGCCCTGGGAATTCAGCAAATTTCTTTCTTTCACTGCCGTAACCTTTTTTGGACTCCTTTCTCCCAAGCCTGACTAGGAAACAGGACACAGTCTGGCCCCGATTTTCCTCTTCTGGTTTTGCCAGAGCTCTGCACTTTGTCACAGTGTTGAAGGACTTTGGATAGGGCAGTAAGATAGCCTTTCCCCATTGTAGGGTTCCTGCAGTCACCCTGGGGAAGAAAGTCATGTGTATCAATGACTGAGGAAGTTCTAAGCAGTCTTTCAAGAGTAGAATAATTTTTACTCCTTGCCCTCCCTGCAGTGTATTTGGTGTTGGGCTCTGATTGGCGAGGCCCCTTCCCGGACTTTATTCCTAGAAGGCCAGGTGGGGACATCACCTGTGTGTTCCTTCCAGCACCTCTTTTATTTCTGCTGTGGTCACATGGGTCTGGGTTCCCTGAAGTGTCTGACAGAGGTCCTGACAGGTCCCTGTGTGAGACTTGTCCCTACATGTGCAGTTACGAGGCAGAACGATAGGTTCTAAACTAGAAGGTAGTTTCTGTATTACCGGTCCTGAGGGCAGTTCCTATACAGGCGTTTCTCAGTTGGCACCAGTGTGTGACCAGAGCCACCGTAGGCCACCACCATAGTCATTGGCTTTTCCCAGTGTGGGACAGCAGGAACCGTCTTTTCTTTGATTAAAATTTTTGTTTTGCTGTCAGGTGTGGGTTACTTTTATTGCTGTAGCCATTTAGTCTGCTGATTTATTGGGAAGCTCTGGTTCTGGACCACATGAAAGACTGGCACTGCTGGACCCACCTCCCCAGGGCAAGCAGAGGCTGGGAGGATGCAGAGGCTGGGAGGATGGGGCTCTTGGATAGTGGTAGTTCTGTTGAGCACTGGCCCCTGGCAGTTCTGATGTTTGAAAAGGGTGAGAGCTGTTTCAATTAGACTTAACTTTGGAGGTAACAGAGCTACAAAGTACCAGAGGTTTAAAACACGCTTTACACCTCCTCTGGCTCCAGGCAGTCTTCAGGGATCCCCGCTCCCCCAGGATCCCCGCATTCCT
>NW_006793744.1:1699188-1712630 GCF_000442215.2 Lipotes vexillifer
GGGCACCAGCCTGGTCCTCAGGGTGCGAGGTGGCGGCATTGTGTTCATGGCAGCGGATGGGAGGAAGGGTGGAGGGAGGGCCAGAGGGTTCCTGGCACCCGCCACAGGACCCTACATCCCATTTGCTGGAGCCTGGTCCCGTGGCCATACCTAGCTGCAAGGGAGCTTGGGAAATGTGCCCAGCCAAAAACGAAGTGGAAGGAGGAGAGAAGGGAGGTTGAGGGCCAGTCTCTGCCACAGAACCCTGTGGGAGAAACCATGACACCGTGACCATTATTTCTCAAGGGCAAATTGGTTTTGACATAACACGTTTTTAAGTTACCAGCCCCTCCATCCCTAGGAGAAAGCCCCAGTCTCTCTGGCTTGTGTTACGGAGTCCTTGTTTTTCGGGATGCTTTCTCCAGTGTCAGTAAGCCTTGGGCTTCACATGAGAAAAATCAGGGTTTAAGCCATGCTGACGGTGTAAGCTGTGAGCTTGGCAGTAGTGAGTTATGCCCTGTGGGCAAGTGTGGGCTCCGTGTTAGTATGTTAAGTGGAAAGCCTGATAGGCCAATCAGAAGAGCTTCTACATTCCTGTTTTCAAAAAACATTTGCATTCAGAGGGTAGATTTTGTTTTTCTCCTTTAAAGGGAGAAGACTTGAGCTTGTTGAATAGGGGCGTGTTCAGAGCACGCGAATCCTGGCTCTTTGCAGCGCGCTGATGCCATGGCCCGGAGGGCTGGCCCTTCAAGGGACAGTTAAAACGCTTAGGCATTTTTCATTAGATTTTTTCAGACAGTATTGCTAATATTCTCCATAATTGCCTGAAATTGTTTTGATATATTTGCTCACATTGGGATTAGAAAAGTCAATCAGTGCATTGTGTTTGAATTAAAATGTTCTGGACCTTGAAGTTATATAGGATTACTCTTTCATCCTCCCAAGAAACTATAAGAAATCCCCTTAGGTTCTTCCATTTTTGTGTTACCAACCTTCCTGAAGTCCGTGCGCCTTCACTTGTGTTTCCTTTGTCGGGAACCCCTTCCTCCATGTTCACCTGAACACGGCATATCCAGCCTTGTGGCCCTGCTCAACGCCGTCTCGTCCAGAAAGCTTTTCTGAACCTGCTTCACGGCATCTTTCCCTCTTATGGACTGTGCTCCACCTTGAGTGATATGTGAGACTGTAGGCCCATGGAAGTTAGGCAGCCTCCTATTTTTCTTTGTATTCTTAGGTCAAGCTGCCTTGGCTGCGGTAATGTCTAATGCAGGTAGAGTGAAGGAATTAGTGTTGGTGGGATTTGACATTGCCGCTTTCTGGTGGTTCCATCACCAGAAAAACTAAAGGAATTTCTCTGGAATACAAGCCGATATTGCTGCATCCTATTCGTCTGAAAGCGTCAGATGCAAAAGTAGTGGCTTTCCCAAGCTTTAAATTTATAGAACTAATCTAATTAATCAAATTCTGCTATGACCAATCCAGTATATTCATACTGTTATCCATCTGAAAGCATTTTTCACATCAACTAAGGTAATGTTTAGTTCCTGCTTAAATATCAAGGAGGTTGTAGTTTGGAAGTCATCTGTGAATAAATGTGCAAGATGAGTACACATTGGATATATATGTTTGCCATGTGTTAGGAAATAAAATTATTTTGTTGAAGAAAAAGTGATGTTTATATACCAAGTTGCTTAAAGGGTCATAGTTGAGCTTTAAAAAATAGCTTGTTCTCTATGTCAGTGAGTGTCTTTCTGTTACCAAAGGAGAAAGGGCAGGGGATAAATTAGGAGTATGGGATTAACAGATACACATTACTATATATAAAATAAACAACAAGGATTTACTGTATAGCATAGGGAACTATATTCAGTATCTTGTAATAACCTATAATGAAAAAAGAATTTGAAAAAGAATGTGTATATATGAGAATCACTTTGCTGTACACCTAAAGCTAACAATAGTGTAAGTCAACAATTGTTCAGTTAAAAAAAAACAAAAACCAGCTTGTTCATGTTCAGAGAACTAATATCTAAATTTATATGGGCACGTTGGTTGGTTTTCTAAATATAGCTACAGTATTGCACAAGCTGGCATTGTCCACTTATGCTTGAGGAGGAAAAGGCCTTCATTCCCAGTCTCCCCATTCACTTATCGTTTTTGTGAATTTCTGTTTGGCTTCCTCTTCACCACGTGTAGCATCTGGCCAACACTGTTACTGCTGGAGACGTCTAGTACTGATTTACTTTTTCATGCTAACTTGTCTTAGAGCTGAAAGGTAATGCAAAATGTATTTTGTATTTTGCAGGTTTAAAAATCATTTTAAACTATTTTAACATGTAGTAGAGTCTAGGAAAAGATGTTAAGTCTTTTTTTTTTTTTTTTTTTTTTGCGGTACGCAGGCCTCTCACTGTTGTGTGGCCTCTTCCGTTGCAGAGCACAGGCTCCGGACACGCAGGCTCAGCGGCCATGGCTCATGGGCCTAGCTGCTCCGCGGCACGAGGGATCTTCCCGGATTGGGGCACGAACCCGTGTCCCCTGCATCAGCAGGCGGACTCTCAACCACTGCGCCACCAGGGAAGCCCGATGTTAAGTCTTTAAACCGTAGATGAGAAGCCATGTTTTACAGTAAAGAGAAAGTTGGGCTGGGAGTAGGAAACTTACGCGTAATTACTGGCCTTTTCTTTTATAGGTTTTTGCATGGTTATTTAACCACTTAACTAAAGGCATTCTTTATAGCATGTGGACTATGGTATGATTAAATGTGTAATATATTTAAAATTCTTTAACGTGCAGATGTAACGTCTTTTGAATGTAAGGTCCTGCTAGTGAGACTAGAAGGAGGGGATGGCTTTGTGTGGTATCAGCGTGTCAGATGCCAGGACGGCGCTCAGTGTCGGCCGCGTGTGGAGTTAAGAAAGGTAGAGAAGTCAGGGTGTCAGCAGGGCTCCCGGCTGGGCGGGTTGGCTGTCACTCACCAGGAGGGGCAGACAGTGCTGTGAACCACTGGGGAGACTAAGGAAGACGCTGAGCTCCATCTTGGATTGTGTTTGGGGGTTCCGGGGGGCCATCTGCGGGATGGCGTCTGCTTCAGATGGAAGCACAAGTCAGAAGCTCAGCAGAGGAGTCCAGGCCACAGATACACAGGCTTGGGAAATGAATCAGTCAGACCACAGAAACTGACCCTGGCTGATTTAAGCAGAAAAGGAATTCATTGAAAAGGTGTTGGGCAGCGTACAGAATCTCGAGGAAGACTTAAGAACCAGGCTCAGGAAACAAACAAGCAAGAAGGGGACTTTGCAGCGAGAACCACAGCCAGAGCGTGTCCTGAAAGGAGACTGCTGAGGACGCCCCAGCCCCTGCCGCTCCGCGTCTGTGGTGGTTACTACCCCAGAACAGCCCCACCTCCTTCCTCCCTTGTGGCATCATTAGCCGCTGCCCTGCCCTGGACCGGTGAGCCTGGCCAAGTCGAGGTCGTGTGCTGGTGCCCGGCAGCAAGCTGGGCCACTAAAACTAGGGCGGTTGACCCTCGAACAACTTGGGTTTGAGCTGTGCAGGTGAACTTAGACGTGCTCTCTTTCTATCAATACGGACTACATGATCCACAGTTGATTGAACCTGTGGGCGCAGAACCACAACTAGGGGGCGGATCCTGAGGGCTGACTGTAAAGTTAATGCAGACTTTTGACTGTGTGGGGGCGGAGCCCCTGAGCCCCAGTGTTGTTCAAGGTCACCTGTCATTGGCCCTTTCACAGCTCAGCAGGGGTGACAGTGGCAAATCTGTGAATGTGGTAAGGAAGCTTAGATGCTGGACAGCCAGAAAAATCCAGATGTCTGTATGGGAAACATCACCCTGTTGGTGATGGGTGAGCCTAAGGGGTGAGTGTGATGGTCCAGAAAGAGTGAGAATTGAGGAAGGGCGGAGGAAGGGGTGACCTGGGAGAGGTGAGCAGGGGGAGCCCCAGGGGTGGGAGGAAGACTGGGCAGGACGGCTTAGAAACCAAGGGAGGGCACTCTGGGAGAGAGTAGCCCTGAGAGTGAGTCAGCGCGGTCCCCGAGGTCACAGCTTGTTATCCCTGGAGACCTCAGCAAGAGCAGTCTCGGTGAGGAAGGGGGCGATGCGGGAGAGAAGGGGGCCGGAGGCAGCGTGGGGAGGGGCTCTGAGCCGGGTTCACGGTCCCCTTCAACCACCGGCCGCTAAGTGGGCTGCATGGGCTTCGGCAGGTCACTTAAGAGCTCAGCGCGCCTGTGTCCCTGTGTGTGGAAGTGGGGTACTAACAGCACCCACAGGGTGTATGGGGTCACACAGGGTAATCAAGCGCTTGGCACAGCATCCGTGCGCTGTAAGTGCTCAGTAGACGTGCTTGCGGTCATTGGTACTCTCACCGGCAGCTTGCTGCGAAGGGCAGAGAGGGCTTGGAGCGGGTGAGAAGCATCAGGGCCTCTTCTCAAGTGAAGGGGCTTGAGTTTCACGTGTGTAAGTGGCCGAGAAAGATGGCGTGGGTAAGGAGATGGTGAAAACCCTGGGGAGGGCAGGATGGGGCTGGGAGGCCCTGGAATCAGCCCAGGACCCACGCAAAAAGGCAAGGTAGGGGTCGTCTTTGAGAGAAGGAACACCTCCTCTGTGGATGGAGAAGGGCATCAGCAACTCAGGGGGCGGACTGCCGTGGAGGACTTTTGTCCTGGCCTTAGAGGGGTTGGCCGTCACCGCGCCAGGTGGCTTGAAATCCCAGATCTCTTGTCAGTGAGACTGCCTCCAACAGACCGCTGTTGGTACTGCTCCAAGGACTTTCCTCGACTTTGACTTTGAAGCCCAGGGCTTCTATAGTAGAAGAAACTAGGAAAATCGTCTACTACCAAATGACTTTTTTTCCCCTCTGGGAATTTAATGGGGAAGAATACGGGTTTCTGCCTCCATTTCCCACCCCCACCCCGTGCCTCTTGGCTTGCGGCTTGCGGGGTCTTAGCTCCCCAACCAGGGATTGAACCTGTGCCCTCGTCGGGTAGAGCGCGGAGTCCTAACCACTGGACCGCCGGGGAGTCCCTCTGCCTCCATTTTTAAGCTGTTCTTTGCGAATAGTTAATTTACCGGGAAGAATGACATTTCTAACGTAAGTAGACATGCCTGTGTATTTCATATTTTTTTTCCTTTCAGTAAACTTCTGGGGAGAAGTAATTTTTAAATTAAAAGTAAAGCAGAACACAACGTGTACTACCAAAATTATGATGTACAATTTTATAACTCGTGTAGTTACAGAACTCTTTTCATAAATCATGCAGCCTGGGCCGTTTGTTCTTCAACTGAAGGCCCTAGAGCTGGTACCGATGGATCCGAGGGGTACTCAGGGCAGCGTCAGTGCCATTGGTGGGGCTGTGCAGGCCTTGCCCTGCGGTGGCCAGTCTGACTGTGGGCAAGATTCCTAAGGGCTGCTGCAGGCTGGGGCTTCTTATATCTGTACAGTGGTGGGTTCCAGTTCCATTGCGTAAGGGAGAAGTACTGAATTCCTCCAAGGTCCCTGGGAATAGCAGCTGAGTCCTAGAAGTCCCTCTTTCCTGCTCAGGGTCCAAGGGGATTAACAATGCAGTGGTCTTGTCAGTGGCAGTGCCTTCTTAGTCTCAGGGCTGCGCTCCCGTCTGCGCTCTCCTTCCTCCCTGCTCACACTGCCCCACCTGGCTTTGTGCACCCCACTCTGCATCTGGCTGGAGCCACCAGATGCTCCGAGGGTGTTCTCCAAAGTGACCTGTGCTTCCTCAAGCTGTTAGCTTGGGTGGAGGTGCCTTGGTTCAGTTTCCATTGAGGGTTGCTGTCGGTGGAGCCCCAGCCCTCGAAGCCTTTCCTGACTCTTTCAGTAAGTTTCTCCTCCCCTGCTCTTTGAACTCTCTTTATCTTTGAGTTTTGCCTGTTGGCACACAAGCCTGGCCCGGCCTCCTGGATCATGATCTTCAGGGGAGACTCTTCTGAGCCGGCCGCCTGTGCCCTGTGCAGCTGGGCCACACCGAATTCAGCTGAGGGCTGTGAGGCAGGGGCCCGAGCCCCTGGGCCCTGATGCTCGTTCCCAAGAGGAGGAGCATCGCGTCTGAAATGATGTGTTTTGGTTGGATAACATTTGTGAATGGCCAGAACAGTTGGTTATAGTTAATTCATTTTTATATCTAAGTTACTGGATTGAATTTTTTTAAAGGGTGTGTCTGATATTCGTAGATTGATTTAATTTTCCTAGGAAGGAGGACTGGGCATCCGAGTGCTTTTCTAAGGATCTTGGCATCATCCAGCCCAGCCCCCTCGATTTGCTGAAGAGGAGACCAAGCCTTGTGTCACGTGGGAGCTCCTGTTCGGGACCTGACCCAAGGTCTTCTCATTTCCAGTGAAAGTTCTTTCCTCTTACTAGCCACTTTTTTGAACTGTGTTTCTTTGTTTTATATACAGAGAAAAAAGATGGCCAAAGTTAAAAAAAAGAGAGAGAAAGAAGATAAAAAAGTCAGGTAATCTTAAGCAAAGATATTCTTTCAAAAAAGCATGTGTGGAATTCCTTGTCCACATGTCCCTGAAGCTGAGGGAAGGCGCGATTCTTTGCAGGAGGAGGGCATCTTCAGCATAAGTGGGCATGGGACGGGGTCCCTGTAACAGGAGCGCCTCGCCTCAGTTTGCTGTCAATTTTATGTCTTATTTCTGTGCCTCGTTCCTGCTAGAGAAGCAGAACAGTCTCGCTCTTATTTTTTTCTTTTAATAAAGGGCTTTTCCTTGTGATCATCTTGCAGATGGGGAAAGGGTGAAAGAAATACGTGGCATGAATTTATAATTTAGTTTTACAAGATGCATGCCTTTATTTTATGGCAGATGTGGGGACTCCTAAGAGTACAAGAGGCCAGGTGGACTTCCACATAAAAGAATCATCCGTATTGTTAAGGGTACAGATGTGAAGAGGGTAATGCTGACTTTTGAGAGAAAAAGGAAAGGGAAGACAGTGTATCTTTTATTTCTGAAGCTCTTGAGGCTTAAGTTATTTCTTTGATGTTGTCGATTTAGAAATGAAAACTTTGGCATCTTTAAACACAGTATGATTTCCTAGCTAGCGCTGATATTTGAGGATAATTGTTGATGTCCATAGTTGACTAAACTTTGGCAGTTTGCTGCTTTTTTCCCCCTTCAGTCTTTAATACTCAAGATCGTAGGTATGTGCGTGAGATCTTTCCAGGTCAGTACCTGTGTCTGAAATGGTTTTATCTATGGGAACTAACTTTTTAACTCATATAGTGATGTTAAATCTCCTTGTACAACTTGATCTAGTTTCCAGATTGTAAAGTCAAGTGAGCTGAAACTGACCAAATGAGAAAGATAAATCTGTTCTGCGACTTTTAGGAAAAAATACTGACATGGTTTTATTTCTCCATTGTGAGGTCAAAAAATAGTTTCTTTGGGCTTCCCTGGTGCTGCAGTGGTTGAGAGTCCGCCTGCCGATGCAGGGGACACGGGTTTGTGCCCCGGTCCGGGAAGATCCCACATGCCGCGGAGCGGCTGGGCCCGTGAGCCATGGCCGCTGAGCCTGCGCGTCCGGAGCCTGTGCTCTGCAACAGGAGAAGACACAACAGTGAGAGGCCCGCGTACCAAAAAAAAAAAAAAAAAAAGTTTCTTTGAAGTTTCTACCATACTGCTTAAATGTCTGATTTTCACTGGGTATGAAAAACTTCCTGCTTGTGGGATTTAGAAAACTCTGTTATGGTGTGAGACAGCCTGGGTTTATATTTCACTTGTTCTATTCAGAGATAATTACTACTACCCCATTTGGGACTTCTAAATCCTGAGGTCAGCTCTGACTCCACGCTCAGCTGGCCTCTCCATCTGTTCTCATTGCTTTTCCTGTTAGATGACAGTCATCCTCTTAGTAACACGATCTAATATTTATTGCACTTAACTATGTGCCAGGCGTGTAGCAAAGGCATTATTATTTCATTTTAACCTCATGATAACTATAAGGTGGATACCGTTGTTATTTTCATGTTACAGATACTAAGGCTGGGACTTTTGAGAAGTTAAGTGACGGCTCTGGGTCTCAGCTCTGAAACCCTGCCCCTCTCCTGGCAGGTGACAGTGCCTTGGTTCCTTGGGTAGGTCATGTGAACTTGGATGGACTTGAACTGCATGCAGGGTTCAGGTTTCTGACCTGGATAGACAGATCTGCATTGGAATTTTGGCTGTGCCTCTTAGTAACTATGTGATCTTGGGTGAATTACTTAAATCCTCCAAAACCTCGTCTTCATTCAGAAGTTGTGTTTGAAATCTGATGATAAATCCACTTTCAGTACCCAAGGCAGGAAGAAGACTCTCATTAGTTATTTTACTTTTTACTAATACAGTAGCCTGACTTTTCTAAGATCATTCTTGGCATGTGAAGTTGCCTGTTTTCTTTTCCTTCTGGAATGCTGAGCCCTGACCATCTCTGTCTGGGGTGGGGGTGACTGCAGTGTATCTGATGTTGGCAACTCTTTATGTCGCCTCCTGTGGCTCTTTAAAACATTTCTGGAGGCAACTGGGTGTGTGTTTGTGGCCTTTTTTTTGCAAGCAAGTCATGGAGTTAGTATTGGCCTTTTGGGGCTTGAGAGAGCCCAGTAAATAGCATACCTCTCACCTGCCCGAGCTGGACACGAGAGAGGAGGTTGGCAGATGGACACTGAGGTCACGTTTATTATTATTATTATTATTTTTCGGTATGCGGGCCTTTCACTGTTGTGGCCTCTCCCGTTGCGGAGCACAGGCTCCGGATGCGCAGGCTCAGCGGCCATGGCTCACGGCCCCAGCCGCTCCACGGCATGTGGGATCTTCCCGGACTGGGGCACGAACCTGTGTCCCCTGCATCGGCAGGCGGATTCTCAACCACTGCGCCACCAGGGAAGCCCCACCTTTAGTATTAATACAGTTGATGCTGAGGTAGAATAAAGGAGATACAGATAAGAGATAACAGAGAAAGGATTCTTCGGAGAGGGGATGGAGGAAGGGAAGCTTACACAGAGGCAGAAAAGTGGAGAGAGGAAGAAGAGATTGCAACCAGGATTCTTCCTATGAGATGAGGATTTTGGAAGGGGTTCTCTGTATTGTTTGCACCTTCAAGAAAAATGGGAGAGGGGCTTGCTGAAGGTCATAGCGTTTCTATGGGCCGGCAAGTTTCAAACTCAAATGCCTATTCCTGGACCAGCCTCTGGACCGTGCTTGCTGGAGGGCTACTTTGTGGGAGGAGAACATGGAAAGATTGTATTTTGGAAAACTTACTTGAGTCTCTGAAAACAGTTATGCATGCTACATTTAGGAGCTTCTCCAGTTAAGTATTTTTGGAGTACATGGCTTTTAAAATGTCCTGTGACACTAAGTGAAGTGAGACAGAGAAAGACAAATCTATCACTTATATGGGGAATCTAAAAAAAAAAAAAGATACAAATGAGCTGATTTACAAAACCAAAACAGACTCACAGACTTAGAGAATGAATTTATAGTTACCAGGGGAGAGGGATGGGGGAGGAGGGATAGATTGGGAGTTTGGGGTTGACAGATATACACTACTATATTTAAAATAGATAACCAACAAGGACCTACTGTTTTTTTTTTTTTTTTTAAAGAATTTCTTAAAAGAAATGTCCTATGACAGTTAATACTTTCTTGATACACACACGTGTATATATTATATATATATATATATATTTTTACATATATTTTGTATTTTATGTCTCTAAGTATGTATATATATTGTTATAGCTTATTTTTTAATGTCTTTATATGTTTTTTAGTATTTTAATTTCTGGCTTTTGGTTCTGAAGGAAAATGAAATCATAGTAATTAACAACTGCTGAAAATATGACCTGCCGTATGAGATTTTATTTGATTGTTAATCTTAAAAATACAGACCTGGTGATGGTTTCAGCCTTTGGGAGCAACACTGGCTATGCTCCCGATCCTTTCCCTGTTACAACTTGTCTAATGAATGTGGAGGCCGAAGCTCCCTCCCTCTGCAACCCCTTACCCTCAGCCCCCGCCCTTGTGTGTCTTTTCTTGATTTGGGGTTTGTGAAAATAGATATGTTCCCTGAATTCACCCAGAAATGAAGCCTATTAAAAATTAAATCTATCTCCATTTTTTTTCTGAATGCTTATAGAATCTATATATTTGGTATGAAGTTATACTAACCATAATCTAAGAGTATCTTAAATTTTTGCAGCTGTAGAATTATATTAGACTTCAAATAATTCAACTTTAACATTTAAAATCTAGTTCCGACTCCTTTATAAGGGAGTAAAATTATATCTTATGAGAGCTATCAGCCTAAGTATATCCTCTTAACTCAGCATTCAAATTTTAAAAGTACAACAAAAATTAATCTGTCTTGTCTTGTCTTTTTTAGCTTCTCAGACAAGCTATTTGGTGGAAAAGCTTTACATTTTCAGCCATCAGTTCTAGATTTTGGAGTTCAGTAAGTATCTTCTCTTTATAATTTTTAGTAATTTATTATTTACACTCTTTGCTTTCAGGATATCTCTTATGTATATGTATAATGTTAAATATATTTTAAATATATAGATAATATCAAGAGAGATTGATCCTAGGACTTGTTAAAAGGAACATTTTTTGTGAAAAGGAGAGTGGAAGAGTTGTTTTAGCCCTTTCTTTAGTTTTTAATGAATGTACCGTATAATTTAAGTCGATAGTAAGTCCTTGTTTTTCTGAAACAAAGCAGGTTATTTTATAACGAAAAACTCTACGTATTGATGGTTTCTGAATTTTTAAAATTAGATTCACTTATTCACTCAGTTTTTACTGCTCTTATGCTTTGGGATTCAAAATTGTACGTACATTAGTTACTATGATTGAGGCTTTGGAAACAAGTTAAGTGGGGAAGACAGTGTGGAAGCTGTAATTCCTTGTAGTACATCTTGTTGAGAACCATGAGATGAAGGGGATGTGATCTGAGTGTCGGTTGAGGGACTGATCTAGGAACTCAGAGAAATTAAGGAAGAGAAGGGTGAAGCTGTGCTCAGGAGGGAACTTCAGGACTCATGTTGGTTGTAATGAAGTGTTAAGACGCCCTGGATGCAGAATTTTGCTGCACTGAGTAGATGTAATTTCACGTTAGTAGAATTTCGAGGTGGAAGTAAAAGAGTATTTCAGGATTAAAAACTCTGCTTGTTTTAGCAGCCTGGAACATCACTTCAGTTTTATGAAGAACTTTTTTCAGTTACAAGAAAAGTTATGTGAGTGAAATAACCATGGTGCTAGGAGAGCATCTGGGGTGAGTTAGTGGTGGTCTCCTGGTGTGCTCTCCTTTATTCATCTGGTTTCCTATTTTCCATTTCCTTCTGATCATCAAAATATCAGAGCTGTCATGAAGAATAATGAATTTTAAATTTGAAAGCACATTGTTGAGCTTTTTAAGGAGAGTCTGTAAAAGGAAGAAGTGATAAAAGTACGAAGGGAGCTTGCTGATTTTACAAGATTCTAGGCGTCTTCTTTTTTGTTTCTGAATTTTTATATTTTTATTCTTAGGTAAAGAATGAGGTTTTATAATCAAACCTCACTGATTTCAAATTCTGAGTTCACTTTGCTTTTGTCAAAAGTATTGTAAAAAGAAATTTCAGTGCAGGACCTATTTTAAAGTGTATGTTACAGATTGGTAGATATAACAAGATGGATAGTAGTAAATACACTTAGATTAGGATAACAATTCCAGTTCATGGGGCACTGGCTGTCCATAGTATATTTACTCTTCAGCAATATAAAAATACCCTACAGTCGTCAGTGCACATGATTGTATGTATGTATGTATTATCTGTGTATGTTAATTAGCTCTGCACATCAATTTCTGGTTCTAATAGCTGGAAGCATGTTGAAAAGAAATGTTTAAAGTTCTTGATTTGAAAAGGTTACTGAGTTTTCGACTTGAATCACCTTTGGATAATTCAGTTTTATTTATGTAGTAGTTTATAGTTCTTAAAGTACAATCTTGTCTCTTGTGAGTTGAGGCTTAACAGCAATCCTGGAAGGATATTGGAGGTAGGTGTTGTCTAAGAGAGAGAATCATTTCCAAATATCTCTGTATTGGAGCATGTACTACAAATGCTTATATATTTGTTGCTGAGAAGTAATGCAGTTTTCCCAAGGTCATTTTACTGGAAGTGACAGAGTAAGTCTTTTGATTTCTAAGCCAGCATGTACCATGCTATTTTTCTCATAATTGAGATCCAGGATATGGTTATGGGAATAAATTATTTTTGCTGAAGTTAAAAAAAATCTCAATAATAACAAAATATAGCCTAAATCAGAACACTTTTTAAAAATTAGTCAAGTTTTATCTTGCATCTAACAAATGGTCTAATCCATAGGCATTAGATACACATTTTAACCAGAGAGTGCTCATTTCTTTACTGCCCTAGGTCAGGTTTTGCTATTGTTTATTTTGGCGTTGACCTTGAGCAAACCTCATTACTTCTCATAGTTCTGGTTTCCCTCTAGGATGCAGAATCAGGATCATGTTATTCAGTTGCCCTCTGCCCACTTCTTAGGGTTTATGTTAAGGGTTAATATTCTGCTGGTCCTGAGATTAAAAGTGCTAATCATTCATAAGAAATTTTAATCATTCTTTTGTAGTATTAAATTAATAGAGTATCTTCCAGTTGTCACTAGTGAAGGAAATTCTTATCCTCATAACACTTTTAAAAATAGAATTAAAAAAAATAGGATAAAAATAGTACTGTGGTGACTAGGCTTCAGCCAGCATTCTCTGTTAGGTCTGGTGAGGTTTCTGGTGGACACAGCCACTGGGCTCTGTTACATTGCAGTTTTGTGGTCTTATTTTTTAAGGTGTTTCTCGGGGAGACATTTGTATCCTTTGAAACTAAAAATCTTGTATTCCAATTATGTGAAGGAAACAAAAGCTTTGAGGATAAGTATTAATAACTTTGCTGATTGATTCATATTATTCACGTAAAACCTAAAATCATGGGAGTTCTTATTTATTTACTTTAATTGAGGGAAAAGGCAGATGTGAGCCTAGTACACCTGACACAGGGCTTTCTGAGGTGCTATGATAGTATAAAAAATTTTTAGTTGTTTAATTTGAGAACACTCTAAAAAAAAAATCAACGTTTTAATCACACTTATTGTATTTTATTTGTAACTGGCTTTTAAGGACTTTTAAAATACATATTGGACATACTAAGTCTTCAACTAAGACTTGTGATTAAAAGTAGAAGGAAAAGGTGAAAGAAAAATTCCAAGGATTTGATGGCACTAATACAGTATTTTGGAAATCCTATTGTATATAAGAGAAACAGCATACACTTAATTTTTCCTAAAGCACATGTTTTTTTTAATATTCAACTGTGAACACCTAGTTTTTTTTTTTTTTTTTTTTACATCTTTATTGGAGTATAACTGCTTCACAATGGTGTGTTAGTTTCTGCTTTATAACAAAGTGAATCAGTTA
>NW_006793744.1:1712828-1715906 GCF_000442215.2 Lipotes vexillifer
CACGGGCCCAGCCGCTCCGCGGCACGCGGGATCCTCCCGGACCGGGGCACGAACCGCGTCCCCCGCATCGGCAGGTGGACTCTCAACCACTACGCCACCAGGGAAGCCCTGAACCCCTAGTTTTTAATATAAGAGAAATTGGAACAAAATCAGAAAAACACAAACATAATGTAGATGATTTTTTTCCCCTGTATTTAGAATATAGTTTCATTTCTAGGCCATACTAAAGAGAACCGTTTATTTGGGTCTCTGCCACTGAGGGTGTTAAAACTGGAGAGATGACTTAAGTGACGTTTTTGCTGGCTCTCTATTTATCACAACACGGTTTAACTGGAGTGAATTTGGTATTGGGTAGTAGCAATCAGAGTAAACGATTCGAGGGAACATTGCAGGTAGCTCCAGGCAGCTGGGCTAGAAACTGGCCCCTTTCCTCTCGAAGTTCCTTTGTCAGAGCCCACCTTGTAGATGGAGAGCCCTGCGGAAATGATTCAGCATCAAGGTTTCCATTAGTTAGGGTACTTGCTGAAGAGCAGAGATTCTTGACTCTGAGGGTCATGGAAAGTTTTGAAAGTATGTATAACACTTTTGTGTGCATGTTTGTGGATGGAGGAGCCAAAGCTTTCATTAGAGTTTTCTGAAAGACTCATGATTTAAATGGATAACAGCCAAAGCTAGAAAGTGCTGCAGAGCTTTCATTTTTCTCGGAAGAATGGTGTTTAACAATTAAGTTTTCTTTTATAAGACTTAACACAGTCTCTTTGCCAGTTGAAATCCATTCCCCCCAAAAGTATCTTTAAATGTATTACTCAGAAAATGAACCCTAAGAAGATTGGCTTTTTCTATGAGTACAGTTTCTTATCTAAACATATTTCCATTTGCATTAGAGACGCATGTCAGGCAGATACCTAGTTCCCCCTAGGTATTTTTTTCGAAGCATTCAATGGCCTCGATGGGTTGAATTCTTCTAATACAAAAATCAATAGGGTGCTACTGTGGGTTGGCGTGTCTTGTAAAAGAAAGGATTAAAAAATTTTTTTGACTTGTGGATAGAATGCTTTATTAACAATAGGATTGTTGCTTTTAACTTTGTAATGAAGTTCAACAGCTTTCTGGGTTTAGAGTGTATATATGGATGGATGGATGATTTTGTTTATAACCATACAGTCCCTTGCGTTTTTCCCTTGTTCCCCTCCTAGGTTCCTGGGACACCCTGCAGCGAAGATTCTCTATGCGTATAACCCTAGCAGGGAGAGCGAGGTCGTGGTGAATTCCGTGTTTACAGCTGCGGGACATTTCCATGTGCCTCCCGTTCACTGCAGGGTGAGTGTGGACGCGTCTTGGAAGCTGTGCTGTGGCGGGCTGCCAGCTTTTCTTGCTTTCTTTGCCTGTAGTTTTTTCACTTTCTGTTGCCTGTCTCCCCTTTTTTCTGCTACCCAGACACTTTCCTTCTATGTGTTTGCTTTAGCATTTATTTTTTCAGTTGTTCAGATTCATAATTTTGGTGGCTCTTGATTATCTATGTGGAAAAAAAAAGTTTAATGAATTTAAACTAGGTAGTAATGCGTGTGTATTCAATACGACTTTTTCATACTTAAAGAACCTTAATATTACTTGTCTCGTAATGACTACCAGTGCTGAAGCATTTAGTAACTACTACAAGTTTACAGTGGTGATCTCTTCACCTGGCGAGCGTGCTAGGATGGTTAGGACTCTTTTCTAAATACAGGCCTAAGCGGGGGTGAGTGGTTCCTTGTGAAGCTAATATACACCATAACACAGAGCTCAAAACCCTGATCTTCTAATAGTTTTAATTTAATTTTTTCAAAAATTTATTTATTTTTTTGGCTGTGTCGGGTCTTCATCGTGACAAGCAGACTCTTCGTCGCGGTGCGCAGGCTCTTTGTTGCGGAGCGCGGGCTTCCCTCTGGTTGCGGTGCGCGGGCTCAGTAGTTGTGGTGCGTGGGATTAGTTGCCCCGTGACATGTGGGATCTTAGTTCCCCGACCAGGGATTGAACCCGCGTCCCCTGCATTGGAAGGCGGATTCTTTACCACCGGACCATCAGGGAAGTCCCTAATAGTCTTAATTTTAGTAATTCAATTTAACTTTAATTTTTAAATTTTTAAAAGGTCTTTAACTTTTAATGAAGATCCAGGTTACTACTAGAGTTTATTTTCCTTACTATCCCCATTTTTTTTTAATACCGGGACTGAGGAAGTGGAGTAAGGGGGAGCCCAGTACTTTGATCATGACAGTCTGTCCAGATAAACGCTGTCCCTGGCTTTTACTAAGTAGCAACATGTTGGTACACCGGTGGTTCTCTTTACTTAAGTGGAGGTGGAAGTGTGTTAGGCACAGGCCCTTGAACACATGGGGGAGGAAGAGGAGGGTAAAGGAAAGGTATGAGGCACATGGCTCCACTCGGGGTGAAAGCTGTCTTGCCCTAAGTCCACGGTGTGTTCTTTGATATTTTCTCTTAGATTGTTGGATATTGATCTGTTTGGACATTCTCGGGGATTCATGATATGCATAAATCAAGGGTGCAAGAATACGCAAATATCTGTTAACAGGAATTGTCAAGAAGAAAGTCTGTGAAAGACAGTTTGTCAAAGAGGGGCCATTCCAAGTGGCTAATGAGGTAGCTTTCTTTCAGGTAATTCCAGCAATGGGGAAAACGTCCTTCAGAATTATTTTCTTACCTACTGAAGAAGGAAGCATTGAAAGTTCTTTATTTATTAATACCTCCTCACATGGAGTTCTTTCTTATCATGTAAGTAGCTTTTTCCATTGGTCATATAATTTGGCTGTTGACGTAATGAAGGAGTTTGGATGTTAAAGAAAAGCCTTTTGGAAATGTTGCCACCTAGTTTATGTCATTCAAGTATAAGGCTGCTTAGTTGATGTCCAGCTAACCAGCCCTCCTCCTTCCTCTGCCTCACGGGCCGGGTGGCCATCTTTCGTGCAAAGTGCACGGCTGGAATGCACCTTGGATCTCGAAAGGGTATCAGAACAAAACAGAGAAATCTATCGGACGGTTTTCTAGTATAAAATATAATGGGGTTTCAAAACTCACGACGCT
>NW_006793744.1:1715916-1717092 GCF_000442215.2 Lipotes vexillifer
GTCCAGGGATAGGAAGCTTGTGAGGGCAGCCCCTGGGGGTTTTGCTTCCTCCTCTCCCGGGCTCAGGACTGTTTCTGCTCTGGGGACACGGACTGCATGCTTGGGGGCCCCTCCCCAGGGAGCTCCCTATTTTGGCAAAGCACTAGGGAGGGAGTGAGAGGAGTCTTTTTTTTTTTTTTTTTTTTTTTTTTTTGTGGTACGCGGGCCTCTCACTGTTGTGGCCTTTCCCGTTGCGGAGCACAGGCTCCGGACGCGCATGCTCAGCGGCCATGGCTCACGGGCCCAGCCGCTCCGCGGCATGTGGGATCTTCCCGGACGAGGGCAGGACCCCGTGTCCCCTGCATCAGCAGGCGGACTCTCAACCACTGCGCCACCAGGGAAGCCTGAGAGGAGTCTTTTTGTTGTTGGTCACAGAAATAGTCAGGAATCTTTATCTTAAGTGGTATCTGTGACGTCTTTCATTTAAGTGCCAAGATCTATCACTTTGGTGGCTAATTCTTACAGGATTTCATATAACTCGTGGTCCCATATCAGGAAAGTTGTCTATTTCTGAAGAGATTTGCTGCATTGAGGAGCATTCAGCTTAAGTACAGCAACTTTTGTTGCATTTTTGTTTTTGGAGGACAAAGATAAATAATTGGATTAATAGTCTTGATGGCCAAGTTGACGAACACAGATTTCCTATGGAAAGGTATTTCAGCACTATGTCAAATGTGTTTCAAAAGTAATAGATTTTTTTTTTTTTCCTGCAGGTATCTGGCATTGGCACTCGCAGAATCTCTGCAGGAGGGTCTGTAAAACAGCTACCAAACGCTTACTTTCTGCTTCCACAGGTCCAGAGCGTTCAGCATTCACAAACACAGGTGATTTTAGTAGGACATTTATTTTAAATGCTGATAAATACCAAACTTTGTAGCCTCTACATTTATGTGTCTTACACAGAGTACAGACAGACTTTTTTACCTAGTCAGAAGTGGGATTTTAACATGTTCCACTTTTGGAAAAAATCCTGGTACATATGGAAATAACATATGTATGTAAAGTGTCAGTGAAATCCGTATACTTCTTCTTCTTTTTTTTTTTTTTTTTTAGTTACGGGCCTCTCACTGTTGTGGCCTCTCCCGTTGTGGAGCACAGGCTCCGGACCCGCAGGCTCAGCAGCCATGGCTCACGGGC
>NW_006793744.1:1717138-1717759 GCF_000442215.2 Lipotes vexillifer
CCCCTGCATCGGCAGGCGGATTCTCAACCACTGCGCCACCAGGGAAGCCCCCGTATACTTCTTTTTAATGGCTGTATAGTCCACGGTGTTGATATTCCATAGTTTGCTTAGTCCTGTTGTTGGTCATTTGCAGTGTGTCCAGTTTTTCATTATTTTTACCATTAGGCCATGTACATATTTTACAGGTTTCTTTATTTCTCTTTTGGACTACGTGTTTCCTTCGGGTGTATTTTGTAAAGAGGATTCTGTAGTTAAAGACTACCAACCGGTTTATAGGGCTTGTTAATCTTGCCAGGGTGCTTTTCAGGGAGCCAGACCCTCCCTGGCCACTGGTGATGACATTCCTGCAAGCGTCTTTCCCTCTCCCCGCCCTCCTACCAGGAGTCCTGCCTGGGTGTGGCTCAGGGGAGAGAAATGTTTTCAATGTTTTAGTAGATATATAATGGAACCTTAAAATTCTTTTAATGCGTATTTCATTAATCGCTTATAGGGTTGGCCGTTTTTTCCCTTCGATTATTTATATTTCCCTGCAACTGTGGATAACTGTTGAAATTCCAAAAGCACTTGACCCAACATATTATGAAGCTTACCACCTTACCTACCCTTCGTTTTTTTTTTTTT
>NW_006793744.1:1717952-1729143 GCF_000442215.2 Lipotes vexillifer
TCCTGCATCGGCAGGCGGACTCTCAAGCACTGCGCCACCAGGGAAGCCCCCTACCCTTCGTTTTTAATGAATAGCTAAAGCCCACTGCTCAGACTTCTTGTAGGTCATGGTAACCAGGCTTTCCTTCACCATCAGTTTCACTGCGCCTCTGCTCTGGGCCAGGCATGAGTCTGGCACCTCTGTCTCCATGGAGCTCTCATTCCAGTGGAGAGAGAAGCAAAATTAATTTACCTGTAATGTAATGTCTGGGTGCTTTGCCACCCAATAGGTCATTCTTATGGATTTAACATACTATTTCCATTTTTTTATAAAATGGAATAGCCCTTCCTCAGGATTTTAAGGAAGATTTCTTTTTATTTGCAAATTTGGATTTGGTTTAAGTTCTAAAACCAGTGGGACTGTATTGAAAGGTTTTAGGCTGGAGACTGCTGTGATCTGACCTGCATTTTGTAAGGGCTTGGAAGGCCTAGAGAAAGTTTAATTTGCATGTGCTGACAGCGAGGGCTTTTCCTATGAGCACTTTCAGCCTTATCTTGGGGCTGTCCTTCAGCGGGGGGAGAGGGAGGGCAGCTGGGAATGGCCAGGTTTCTCTGGTGACTGAGAACTTTGAGTGCCTGGTGCCATGGTTAGTGGTGATAAAAGCATTGAAACCGAGGTGAGTGTTCAGATTACCTTAGTTAATGCTGTTAATTTAAGGATACGTGGAATTAAGGGCCTCAGAGGCCTTGGTGTGATGAGAGCATGCCTGCCATCCACTCTGCCTGGCAGATCCCGTCCTTGCCGTGGTGCCCTCTGCCCTGTCCCACATCCAGGCCATCCTCATCTGGGCCACTGTAGCAGCCCCTTGACTGGTCTGCCACCGTCCGCTTTGGCCCTTTCAAGTCCTCTTCCCCCAAATGCAAGTTGGACCTGTCAGTCACCTGCTTTCCGTGCATTCCCATAGGATTTAGGACTTAAACGGAACCCTTCGTGTGGCTGGAAGGCCTTGCGCGGTCTGGCGCTGTCCCTCCCCCGCCTCCCTCCCTCTGCTGCTCACAATGCCTCTTCCCCTCCTGCCCCTGGACCTCTGTGCCTGCCGTTTCCCCAGACGCCCCTCCCCCAGCTTTTCTCACAGTTAACCCTCACTTCATCCTTCCTTTCTCATCTTGAGTTCTCCAAGGATCTTGCTGTCTCTCCCATTCAGTTCCAGACCTCGGTTGGCCTGCAACAACTGACTTCCTTCCCCCTTAGGACTCGTATCCAGTGAAATAATCCCACGCCCACATAGTGTGTTTACTTAGCCACTCTCTCTTTCACTCGTGGAATTTAAGCCCCACGAAAGCGGGGGCCACCTGACTTGGCTTTCCATATCTTCCCGGCCCAGCCAGGGGCCTGCCATTGGAGGGACCCATGAACTTGGGCTGAGGGGAGTTTTGGCCAGCTCCCCCTACCACGGCGGTGACTTGGCTTTTCTTGTATCTGCTTTAGCTGGTACGAAACTCTGTTTTGTTTCTTTTTTCCTTTTTTGCATTTTTATCTATATTTAACAGCTTTATCGAGATATGATTCACATACAACAAAATTCACCCACTTAAAGTATACCCCCACTGGTTGTTGTTAGTATACTTACAGAGTTGTGCAGCATTCACCACTCTCTCACAGTCTAATTTTAGAACATTTTCTTTGCCTTAGTCCCTGGCAACTGTTACTCTATTTTCTGTCTCTATAGATTTGTCTGTTTTGGACATTTCATGTAAATGAATTGTGTGGTCTTTTGTGATTGGCTTCTTTCACTTAGCATAGTGTTTTCAAGTTTCATCCATGTTATCAGTCTTTCCTGCCTTTTTATTGCCAAATGATATATTGTATAGGCATATACCACATTTTGTTTAAACATTTATCAATTGGTTTCATTTTTTTAATTTGTTTTAGTTTTTTTGGCTATTATGAATAGTGTCGCCGTGAACATTCATGGACAAGTTTGTGTGGGCGTATGTCTTCTGTTCTCTTGGGTGTATATGTCAGGGTGGACTTTTGCTGGGTCATATGGTAATTCTATGTCTCACATTTTGAGGAATTGTCAAACTGTTTTCTAAAGTGTTTGTTATCATTTTACAATCTCACCAGCAATATATGAGGATTCCAGTTCTCTGCAACTTTGCCAAGGCTTGTTATTTTCTGTTTTTTTGTTGTTGTTTTGTTTTTTATAGCCATCCTAGTGGGTGTGAAGTGATACCGCATATGGTTTTTATTTGCGTTTCCTTAATCACTAATGATGTTGAGCGTCTTTTCATGTGCTTTTTGATAATTTTTATATCTTCTTTGGAGAAATGTCTATTCAGATCCTTTGCCCATTTTTTAATTGGGTTATTTGTCTTTTTATTGTTGAGATGTAAGTGTTCTTTATATATGCTAGATAGTAGACTTTCATCAGGTACATGATTTGTATGTATTTTTCTCCCATTCTTTAGGTTGTCTTTTTATTTTTAATTTTGATGAAGTCCAGTTCACCTATTTTTTATTTGGTTGCTTATGCTTTTCGTGTCAAATCTAACAAGGTCCAAGGTTGTAAAGTTTTACTCCTGTGTTTTCTTCTGAGTTTTATAGTTCATCTCTTGTAGTGAGGTCTGTGACCCATTTTTACTTCATTTTAGTGTATAGTGTGAGCTCGGGATCCAAGTTCATTCTTTTCGTATGCATTTCCAGTAATCCCAGTACCAGTTGTTGAAAAGACAGTTCTTCCCCCGTTGGAGTGTCTCGGCGTTCTCCTTGACTGTCTCAGCTTCAGCTCTGTTCCCAATGGTAGATTCTCTCCATTTTCCTTTATACTGGGATCTATGAATTTAGTCAGGTCACTGTCTAAGGCTGCCCCTGTTGAGCATAGCTCCCCCATCAGTCAGTCAACAGTTAGTTATTAGATATCATTTCTTGAATGTTCCAGGAAGTGATAGGGCAGTGAACACAGCACAGTGTCCCTGCTTTTATGACGTGACAATGTAGAATACATTTCAGAGTTTGAAGGTAAAACTCAATATTTTGACTGATCTTTTGTTGGAACCCAGTATTGAGAGGTCTAAATATCAAAAAATATTTCTTAAAAGGCAATTATTTACATTTCTTTCATATTTACAGTGATTCAGAAAAAGAAACTTCAAAGTCTTTTTTTCAAGGCTTACTACGCCTAGAAACAAAAACAAAAACCTACACAATTTAGACTTAAGAAATAATTATGGCATTCCTCAGAAAAAATCCTGACTATAATATTTTCGCATTTAAACTGCACACATAAAGTGCGTTCAGGTTGTGTTTTAAGTGGCTGTAAGGTTGCCGGCTGTCCTTTTCCAGAAAGGAGTATCTTTATTTTGATATTCTTTCTGTCCCGTGTTTTTGTCTACCGTTTGCCCGTCGTCCAGAACCCATAATCTGGGGTGGGTGCTGAGTTCAAGAGGTCTCTTCTCTCAACGGGGAAGGAGGGTGGGGGAAGGAGTGCTCATGACTGAATCTTCTCCAGAACAGAGCTGGAAAGTGCATCTGGTAGAAAGCTAAAGAGCGAGAAGGTTTAGGCAGAAATGAATATGTCCTGAGTCTTTCAGATACAAGGATTGTCACTGGCCTTTGCTCACACATACTTAAAATTGCTTCCTAAGGTAGCAACTAGAAAGTTATGTCATCAGAACACTTTGGCTCACTTACCCTTGCAGCTTACCACATGATACCTCACCCAGAGGGACTGTGGCAGCACTTGGTCTTGTCTCCTGAGATGCTAAAAGATTCAGTTAGCTCTGACAAAATCAAATTTAAATAAGGCTAGTAAAGAAAACCATGGATTTATTTTAGGAATACAAACTGGAGGAAAAATTAAGTACTTCCATGCGGGTCAAAAGCCAATTTCCTCCCGCTGTCTGTCTTTTTCCAAGCCTGTGCTCCTTCCACTGAGCTCACTGTCTCTCATTGGATCGTTAAATGAACACCCGTAAAGCCCCAGGACAGAGTATAACTTTACTAAAGCGCCCTGAAAAGGGCATTGTTTTATATTTCATCCTCCTTTTCTGAAAAAGCATACATTTAGGGAAAATGGTCAGATGAAATATGTCCACTTTATTTGATCTTATTTCTATGAATAGGGGGAAAAACAGTGTGAATATTTATAATGTCATATAGATTGTACTTGGTTCAAGACCTCAGTTTGTTTTTTGGAATAACAAAAAAAAATGTGTCCCTCTTGTGAAATAAACTAGAGTGCCCGTGAAAAAATTGTTGGGTTATCTCAGTTTTTTTGTAGTATGAGCTCATTCCAGTCCTTTTTGTTTGTGTCCATTCATATCTTACTTTTGCATTTTTCCTGCTCAGTCGAACTGGATTAAATGGCTCACTCTCTTCTGCTGAAGCCAAGAGTGTTTGTGTGATTCGTCTTCTGTCTAAATTCATGCTGGCCGGGAGTTCTCTAGCAGGGGCTGACTTCAGTGAGAGGAGGGTGTGCATTTGCAGCCTCTATGCTGCACATGTGTGTCTGCTCAGGGGAAGAAGGGGGCAGACATGAGGAATTAATTTGCCTTTTCATTTAGTCCTTCTTTTTCATTTGTTTTGACGTTTATGGAGTGAGCGTTCCTAGCAGACAAGACGTCACTATGACAGTGGGTTTAAGTGAGAATCTGAGGTCCCTCTGCTTTTGTTGGGCTCCTGTCATCGTTTGGCACCTGGATTATCCCCCAGTCAGGCTTTCTCCCCTCCGGTGCACCTGCTGCGCATGCTGGTGATGTCTTCTTAAACAAAACTATTCGTTATTTCCCTGGTCACTGCACTGCTGGGTCCCTGTTGTTTGCAGGATCCAGCCCAAGCACCCTAGCTTGGCCTACAAGGTCCTTCGTCACCTGGGTCCAGCTTCTTCTCCAGCCTCGGGTGTACCACCCTGCTCTCCTCATCTCTGGTCTCACAAACCTCCCGTCACTGCTAGACCATGCCATCCTTTTGTACAGACTGTCTCCCCTTCATAAGCTTTTCCCCTGTTCTGACTCCAGTTTTACTTCTAATTCTGTCCCTTGAGACCCAGTTCAGATATCACCTCCTCTCCAGGTTCCCAGGCCAGTCTCTGCTCTGGTCCCACGGCGCTTGGTTCAAAGCTGCTTTAACATTTAGTGTCCGGGGCTGTCTCCCTCCACTGCTCTTCCGTGAGACTCTCTAGGCCCGGGCCTGTTTCTTTTTCATTTTCATAATCTCAGCATCACCTTAGTGTTTGGTACATTGAGGGCAGCCCCCAGAGTTTTTCATAGGTAGAGGAGTCAGTGGGCACCCAAGTTAAGGCCCCAAATAGCATATCTCCAGTCGTAATATCTAAGATTTGTCTAACTTCACCTTTTCACCACATCAACCAGATGACCTTCAACAGATTTACTACCAGGGCAGGTGGTAATTATTCTTATTTTAGGAATTGTAGAATGGTCTTAGAGTTTAGGTTACTTGGTGGAGGTTGAGGACAGAGCTGGGATTGGCAGTCCTGGCTCAGTATGCTTTAAATTTTTTCCCAGGTAATGATTTTCATATTGTTGACTTTGTAATTCATGTTCCAGGAAAGGTATATGCAAAAAAAAAAAATTTTGGCAGCATTTTTATAACGGCAAAAACAGTAGAAACATCCTAAAGTCTCAACAGTCGAAAAAGGATTTGATAAATTTAAGTATATCAACATAGTAGAATATTAAGTAGTTCTTCCAAGTTACAATTATGATGCTTATGTAGAAATGTCTGACAAATGAATAGTAGAATATAAGCTAGACTGTACTCTATGATTGTAACTGTAAAGTATATGGTGGGATGTAATATGTAAATAGAGTTATGTTAGGCTCATGAGAAAGTAAGAAGTTTTATTTTTTTATTTTATTTATTTTTTTTATTATTATTTTTTTTGTGGTACACGGGCCTCTCACTGTTGTGGCCTCTCCTGTTGTGGAGCACAGGCTCCGGACGCGCAGGCTCAGCAGCCATGGCTCACGGGCCCAGCCGCATGTGGGATCCTCTCAGACCCGGGCACGAACCCGTGTCCCCTGCATCGACAGGCGGACTCTCAACCACTGTGCCACCAGGGAAGCCCAGAAGAAGTTTTATTTTTTAACGTCTTCTTTAGTGTTGTTTTGGTTCCAAGACATTGAGATTTGAGGAATGTTTCAGTGGTTTATTTGGGAAAAACAATATTTGAAATTGTCATTCTTTCAGAATCTGGCATATAGGGTCACTATAACAATAACCTTGTCTCAGAGAGTTAAAAGAACTTAAATTATTATTATTGGAATCACTGTAAAATAATATTTATTGTTAAAGGTGGAATTATAAGGCAATATGGGAAACAGAGAGAGGTTTTAAATTAGAGGAAAGCCGACGACACAGTTCCCACGAAGTAACAGTGGATCTGTGTGTCCTAACATAGTATCATAGTATTGAATTCTCTCAAAAGGAGATTGTGATGATAAAAATTACAGTGTAATTATAAGGAAACACAGGAAACCAGAGAAGTGAAAAATTAGAAATAATCCCCAAGATCACAGTCACACTCAACATAGGTGACCAGGTAGAATATTTTGTCACCTCCTTTCTGAGCTTTTCAGAGTGTCTGCAGTATCCTGTTACCAGATTGTATAAAGGAGAGATTATTTCTGGGGATTGTGTGTGATGTCTGATACACTTCAGACCAGGAGTTGCTACCCTTTTAAGACTGGCACAGCCTGGCTTTGGCGTGCTGCCATCAGGCCCTGTGCCTGCCTGCCCACCCGGGACAGGTGTTGGAGAGGCCTGCGGTGCCAGGCTCGGGGAGGGTGCCCCACGTTGCTGTCCGGGGACTCGCCTCCTAGGTGTTGATCCCTGCCAAGTAAGTGCGGTGGTCTGGAAGGGAAGCTATAAAGTCAGTGTGGGAAGGAGGACAAGGAACGTTTCCAATCACAGTTCGACAGAGGAGAAATGGAAAGGGGCAGGTTTCTCAGTAACAAATAAGTTGCAGAAGTCTGAACGAGGCTCTGGAGATGGAAAATAAAAACAGGGAAAGGTTAAAGGCCGCTGTGGCTGCCCTGTTTTCCTGGTGTCTTACAGGATAAGTTAAATGAAATACACAGATTTTTCTGGGTGTGATAGCTAAGAATTCCTACGAATCTGGGTGGGAACATAACATATTTAATAACATTTATTTGTCTGATAAAAGTTACCTTTTTTAACAGAAAAATGTTAGTCTGTCAGACTCTGGAGAGTTATTACTGTATGTTAGGAAAATATATGCTGTTAACCTACCTGCTTCTGAATGCAGTTTTTAAAGCAAGGAAATTGCTTAAATTTAAAATTTTTTCTTTTTTTCATTGGAGCCTCCAGTGAGAATGATTCAGTAGAGTGGGAGTTTGGGAAGAGATAGAGGGCTGGTGAATGGGAGACAGGAAGGAAGCTTGGTGAAGCTGCAGGAGGTACCCAGAGGTGGGGGTGTTCCCCTTTCCTCGGCTTCCCCCTGCCCCCCAAATCCCCCAGCCCGCGGAGTCTCCTCCCCGCATCAGCCCCATTTGCTTCTCTCAAATCTCTGCTCTCTGGGCAGGACAGAACAGTGTTCCAGGAGAGAACAGTTTCTCGGCCCCTCCTTTTTTAAAAAAATTATTTATTTATTTATTTATTTTTGGCTGTGTTGGGTCTTCATTGCTGCGTGCAGGCTTTCTCTAGTTGCTGCGAGCGGGGGCTACTCTTTGTTGGCGTGCTTGGGGTTCTCATCGCTGTGGCTTCTCTTGTTGCGGAGCACGGGCTCTAGGTGCATGGGCTCAGTAGTTGTGGCATGTGGGCTCAGTAGTTGTGGCTCGCGGGCTCTAGAGCGCAGGCTCAGTAGTTGTGGTGCCCAGGCTTAGTCGCTCCACAGCATGTGGGATCTTCTCGGACCAGGGCTCGAACCCACGTCCGCTGCATTGGCAGGCAGATTCTTAACCACTGTGCCACCAGGGAGACCCTCGGACCCTCTTTTTAACTTAGCACTTGCTTAGTCCTTTTTTTCCCCTCCTGGAGAATTGACTAGTTCCTTACTGAAAGCCCTGAGAGACCCGTGTCTTAGCAAGGATAGTATGCAAAAGCTTTTGTTTCTGTGTATGTGTTTTCCTTTGCTAAGAGTATAAGCTCCTTAAAGAACAGGAATCACGTCCTAACCAGTATTTGTTTTCTTATCACCTAGCACAGAGCCTCGCCACAGAACACATAGTAAATAAATGACTGAGAATTGAATAGACCTTAAAAAGCAAGAAATTATAATTCTGCCAACATTCACTATATTAGAATATTCCAGAAACTTTTGTTAGAAGACTTGCAGGTGCCCAGATAAATAGATAGCACCTCTCTTCCTCAGGTTCTGAACTGATGGATATATAAGAATAAGGAGCTAGCAAACTAAATTTATATTACTGATAAGCCACATTCTGTGTCAGCTGACGTAAGAGGGTCAGAGTTGCTCACTCCCGGCCCCCAGGTAGACCGTGGTGTGGCCCATTGGAAGGGAAGTTTTTTTTAGTTGAAGTATAGTTGATGTACAATATTACATAAGTTACAGGTGTACAATATAGTGATTCACAATTTTTAAAGGTTATACTCCATTTATACTTATTATAAAATATTGGCTATATTCCCTGTGTTGCACAATGTACCCGTGTAGCTTATTTTACACATGATAGTTTATGCCTCTTAATCCCCTACCTCTGTCTTGCCCCTCCCCTCTTTCCTTTCCCCACTGGTAACCCCTAGTTTGTTCTCTATATCTGTGAGTCTGCTTCTTTTTTGTTTTATTCACTAGTTTGTTTTGTGTTTCAGATAAGTGAAATCATACAGTATTTGTCTTTCTCTGTCTGACTTACTTCACTTAGCGTAATACCCCCCAAGTCCATCCATATTGTTGCGAATGGCAAAATTTCATTCTTCTTCATGGCTAGTAGTATTCCATTGTGTGGACAGTTAGGTTGCTTCCATATTTTGACAATTGTAAATGAAACTGCTGTGAACATTGGGGTGCATGTATCTTTTCAAAGTAGTGTTTCTTTATTTTTCAGATATATACCCAGGAGTGGAATTGCTGGGTCATGTGGTAGTTCTATTTTTAGTTTTTTGAGAAACCTCCATACTATTTTCCACAGTGGCTGCACCAACTTATATCCCCTCCACCAGTGTAACAGGGTTCCCTTTTCTCCACATGCTCACCAGCGTTTGGTTATTTATACTCTTTTTGAGGATAACCATTCTGTCAGGTGTGAGGTGATAATCTCGTTGTGGTTTTGACTTCCATTTCCCTGATGATTAGCATTCATCTTTTCACGTGCCTGTTGACCATCTGCATTTCCTCTTATGGAAGGGATGTTTGAATCAAGGACAAACACCCTTACCCAGGACGTAGAGAGGAGGAGAAAAGAAACCGACTCCTCCAATAGCCCCCGCCCTGTCACCCTGCCTGCAGTACAGGGTCATTGTCTGTGGCTCACTAATAGGCAACTGCCTCTACCTTGAGGGGAGAGGAAGGCTTGGGGCAAAGGAACAGAAGTATCAGGAGTATTTAGTGTTTAGTGTTTACTTTCCTAATACCGCTCGTCAGTTTTGGACTTTTGACCCTTTGGGCTTACCCGTTGTTAAGCCCATGGCCCTCCCTCTCTGCACAGAGATGAGAAGACTTCCCGTGGCCGTGCTCCTGCCTTCCTGAGCCTGTTCCTTCTCCCACTGGTACCAGCCCTGCTTTGTCGATCCTCTGTGGACCACTGGGACGCACAGTTGAGTTTTCCCCTGGAAAGCTCTGCGATGCATTATAATAATTCATCAGTAATCTGCTCCAAAGCCGCACTGTGCCCCAGGTCTGAAGTTCATATCCTCATCTGTTTCCCATCCCAAATTCTTTTCAAGTATCCAATAAAGCTTACCAGAGCTTTGAAAGGGGAGCAAATAACAGAATTAAGATATTCCAAAAAAAACAAAACGAAACAACCCAGCCTTGTAAGGATGCCCTATCGCAGAACTGTATGGTGAAGTGAATAAGAAAGTGAATTCTAAAACCAGGCCACCTGGGTAAAAGTCTTGGTCCTGAATGGTCTTGGCCAGTTTACCTAACCCTTTTATGTCTCAGTTTATCTATAAAACAGACAATAGAGCTACCTCATAGGAGTGCTATAGTTATTGAATAAATGAATACATGTAAGAAGCTTAGAACGTAGAATCTGGCACGTAGCTAAAATGCATTTATCACTTAAAAAAGTTTTTGTATATAAACCCTCTCCTATTATGAAACTCTCAGGGAGAAATTTAAAATTCAGAGAAGTAATCCTTGGCAAGGCATGAAAGTTCAAGGTTCTAGTCCCACATCAAATTATGTTGGCCTGTGAGTTAACATGCAGAGAATTTGAAGTCCTCCCTAATTCCTTTTTTCTTTTTTTTTTTGGTCTTAGCCAGAGAGCTTCTCCATGCCTGTGTGCAGCTGGGGTAACTCCCCCCACCCCCCGCCCAGGACTTCTCAGAAAGCCCTCCGCCAGGATGTGTGTGGCTTCCCCAGAGCTTCTCAGAAATTACAGTAGTTCGACACTGAGTCTCTCTTGTCTCTGCTTGTTTCGAGTGGAGCTTGAGTCTAGAATCTTTTTTTTTAAAATAAATTTATTTATTTCTTTTATTTTATTTCTGGCTGTGTTGGGTCTTCTTTGCTGCATGCGGGCTTTCTCTAGTCATGGCGAGTGGGGGCTACTCTTCGTGGTGGTGCGTGGGCTTGTCATTGTAGTGGCTTCTCGTTGTGGAGCACGGACTCTAGGCACGCGGGCTTCAGTAGTTGTGGCGCACGGGCTTAGTTGCTCCATGGCATGTGGAATCTCCCTGGACCAGGGCTCAAACGCGTGTCCCCTGCATTGGCAGGCAGATTCTTAACCACTGCGCCACCAGGGAAGCCCGAGTCTAGAATCTTAACAAGACACACAGGAATATTAGATTATCAACCTTACATCCACCAAGTTTGGAAAACATGCCCCCCAGCCCTCAAGGCACTAATTTTGGGCAGAATTGTTCCCAGTACTTCATCTTTGTCAAAGAGAGGGATGGAAGGCTGAAACCATCACCTTGGTTTCAGCTTCAGCTCATGCCAGTTGTTCTTTTTTTTTTTTTTCTCTTGCGTTATGCGGGCCTCTCACTGTTGTGGCCTCTCCCATTTGCGGAGCACAGGCTCCGGACGCGCAGGCTCAGTGGCCATGGC
>NW_006793744.1:1729335-1747952 GCF_000442215.2 Lipotes vexillifer
GCATCGGCAGGCGGACTCTCAAGCACTGCGCCACCAGGGAAGCCCATGCCAGTTGTTCTGAGGCCAAGACCTGCGCCCTTAAACTCTGTGGGCAGAGGTTGTCTGTCTGGAGGTGAGTTTGGGGAGGAGCCACCTCCTCTCTTTGGAAGTGACACCGAGATGCTCAGATTCTCGTGTCTGTGCTCAGAGTCAGAGCCTTGCAGTGGTGCAATCCAGTCACCAGGCGTGTCTGTCCTCTCCTTTTTGCAGGGAGCCCTTGTTTCCGGCACTCCTGTGCTGAGTGGTGTCCCCGCTCTATTAAGGGATGGAGCATCTGTGGGTGGGGACTTTGAGACCTGTTTGTGGTGTGGTTTCCATTGCCTCTTACCAGGAGCTTATAGAGGCTTCTGGAACCTGCTTCTTTGGGAAGGTTTTTCCCTTTTCATCCGGCTTGTTTCAAGTGGAGCTTGTTCGCAGCAGATTCCTGGCGGGGAACTGCTGTTGACACTCGGGGAGCTTGGGGCCCAGTGCGGGTAGCTCCTGGCCCCCGAGCCCCGCGCTGTCTCCTCCAGCTTGTGCGTGTGTCCTTCTTTGTCTCTAGGCTGTGTTCTGCCTGCAGGATGTGCTGGTCTCTTCCTGTCCCCTTTTCCTGTCAGGGAGGCTTAGATGAGTTTCTTGCTGTTTAACCAGCTGCTTTTGCTGGTCTCTTTTTCCCTAATGCTTGTAAGCTACTGCTGTTTGCTGGAATTGATGCATTCCTTTTTCTTTTTCTTTTTCTTTTAACCTTTTTCTTTCCTTTTTGGCCTAAATCTATTTTTTCCTCTAGGTGTTCCTCTAGATATTTTCTTGTGATTTCTCCCAAGGCAAGAGAGATACAGTTTGCTAAGTTCTGGGCCTGCCGAATCTTCTTCTATTCCCTGCATTGGGTGCTCTTACATCGGAGATGCTCTCCCAATAGACCAGCATCTAATTTAGGGCTGGCATCAGTCTGTCTTGTTCTCCCTGGTTCCCCTTTAGTAGGTTTCTTCGATGCTGTGCCTTCTCTTAGACTGAGTCCTAATTCCATAAACTTTGCAAGTGTGTTCCCTCAGGGCACAGGCAGTGACAGTCCCTTCACCTGCTGTGCTCTGAGCATCTTCGTCTGATCTCCGATCTCCACCGCCACCCCCACCCCTCACAGCCTGTCCAGAGTTTGTGTAACCCTTGGTAGAGCTGTGTCAGTCTTTGGAGATGCGGGTAGGTCCTCAGTTGCTCTCACTGTGGGTTTTGTACCTGGCTTTAGAAGTGTGTTTCTCCACAGTTCCTACAACTGAATCCTGGTTCCTTTAGGAGGAGCAATTCCAGTCCTCTGAGATCTCGCTTGTCTTCCTTTATTAGAGGTTTGTTTGTTTGTTTGTTTTTTTTAAAGGCTCAAACAAGCACAAAGATATTGTTCCCTCACTTGAGTTAGACTCCAGGCTGTCCCTGTCTCTGTCTGTTGAACCGGGTGTCAAGGTCTCCTTTTCTGTTGCAGCTCTGTCCAGTTATTCCCCAAGATGTCAACCTTTCTCCAAAGGGTGGTCCTCTCTCCCTCCTGTTTCATCAACCTGCGTTGCTTATTTTTGTTGTTTTGTTTTTGTTCCTCTTGTCCTGATAGGAAGATGAGAGAGTGTTTCTCTAAGCTTCTAGCACCTTTCTGATTTCCAGAATGAGCCTAATCGTTCCAAAGACAGCCCTTCGTGGTTGCCTTCTTCGTGCATGCAGTAATTTTGTCAAATTGCTTTTCTGACTCAACCCAAGATGACAGCATATCTTTTTAATAAGATTATCCTTATTGCTTCTTTATTTATAAAATTTGCCCCCATCTATGTATCTTCCACTTTGGATCTTGAAAATCTGAAGCAGCGGTTAGCATTTAGGTGATTAATGGCTGTAGGGCCAGGGAGTTGGAGGGGAACTCTTGAGTCTGTGGACCAACCACATGAATTTAAAATAAACCTTCTCACAGTTCCGACTCGTATCCATAAAGATAAGGCATAAAAAGGAACAGAATTTGGAGCAGTGTGTCGATACCGCTTGCCTGGAGTTGGACCCAGCACCGTTTCTTCAAGATCGGGCTGTAGAAGCACCCATAGTATTCTGGAAGCTTCTCTCTATTTTGAGGAGAGCCCTGACTGGGACACCATTCTGGTTTGGTTTTGTTTTTCCTTCCCCTGCCCTTTCGCTTTTCTTGTCTTGCGGTAAAATGTGCATAACACAGAATTTACCATTTTAACCGTTTTAAAGTGTACAGTTCAGTGGCATTAATTATACTCACAGTGCTATGCAGCCATGACCGCCGTCCACTTCCAGAACTTTTTTGTCTGCCCAAACTGAAACTCTGTCCGCCGTTAAGCAGTGATTCCTCATTATCCCCTCCTCTCAGCCCTTAATAAACATTATTCTACTTTCTGTCTGTATGAATATTCTGGGTCCCCTCGTACATGGACTCATACAGTATTTGTCCTTTCGTGACCGACGTATTTCACTTAGCTCAGTGTCTTCAAGGTTCCTCCATGTTGTAGCAGGTATCAGAATTCCCTTCCTTTCCCTTTTTTGAAAAAAAAATCAATTAATTAATTTATTTTTGGCTGCATTGGGTTTTCATTGCTGCGCGTGGGCTTTTCTCTAGTTACGGAGAGTGTGGGCTACTCTTTGTTGCGGTGCACGGGCTTCTGATTGTGGTGGCTTCTCTTGTTGTGGAGCACGGGCTCTAGATGCGCGGACTTCAGTAGTTGTGGCACGCGGGCTCAGTAGTTGTGGCTCGTGGGCTCTAGAGCGCAGGCTCAGTAGTTGTGGCGCACGGGCTTAGTTGCTCCGCAGCATGTGGAATCTTCCCAGACCAGGGCTCGAACCCCTGTCCCCTGCATTGGCAGGCGGGTTCTTAACCACTGCACCACCAGGGAAGTCCTCCCTTCCTTTTTAAGGCTAAATAATATTCCACTGTATATATATCTCGTGTTTTGTTTATTCATTCATCCATTGGTGGATTTCGGGATGTTTCCATTTGGCTACTGTGTGTAATGCTGCTGTGAATATAGGTGTACAAATACCTGTTCAAGCCCCTCCTGTCACTTTTTTTTTTTTTTTTTTTTTTTTTTGCGGTATGTGGGCCTCTCACTGTTGTGGCCTCTCCCGTTGCGGAGCACAGGCTCCGGACACGCAGGGCTCACAGGCCCAGCCGCTCCGCGGCATGTGGGATCCTCCTGGACCGGGGCACGAACCCATGTCCCCTGCATCGGCAGGCGGACTCCCAACCACTGCGCCACCAGGGAAGCCCCCTCCTGTCACTTTTGGGTGTAAACCCAGAAGCGGAACTGCTGGATATTGTAATTCTGTGTTTAAATTTTTGAGGGACCACTGTACTGTTTTCCACTGCAGCACCCTTTCTTTCACATCCTTGTTTGTGCCATGCTTACTTAGGTCAAAGCCGTGCTGTGTTGCTCAAGGGCAAGCCACAGCAGCCTGCATCCCAGAGCCTGAACTTGGGCCGAGTGTGGGTCCAAGCTCAAGGGCTGAGCCAGGCCTTCAGGGCTCACTTGCCATTTGCTTAAGGCCCAGCGGCAGCCAACTGTATAAAAATAGCTGCTTGTCTTTGGATTGCACTTCTGTATGCTGCATGACCTACCAAGGTGGAAATCCCACATGGCTGTCCTGGAACTGCCAGCCCAGGTTGTGGTCATTAAGGGCCAGCTGCCAAAGTGTAAAAGTCCAGGGTATTGCACAATGCAGGCCACTGCCACTTGGTCCGACCAAAAGTATTAATATTTCAGTGTTAACTTGTTCTCCACATTGTGTTTTGTCTTTAATGGTTTTTGGCACATTTCAGGGGGGTGGGAGATGGTGTGCAGTAAATGACCCTTCTCTCTTTTCTTGGGTTCTGAACCATTTATGAAATAAGACAAGAAGAATTTGAAACGTTTAAGACAAAAAATCCTTTCTCTTGGAAACCAAAGGACTGGGGAAGCGGAGTTTCCCTTCTAACAACTTTGATGTGGGGAAAATGCTTCCTAGAAGCATTTAAGTGATTTGTTGTAGAATTTTACTAAATGAATGCACGAATTGTGAATGAAAAAGCAAATGCTCCCTTTTGAGGGCCTGCTTCATGCACTGTGATTGGCATATGTATCACATTTAATGCTGGTAGCATGGCTATGAGTCCATTAACTGTTTTATACAAGAGGAAGCTGAGTTTTGGAAAAGGTAGGGATTATCCCCAAGGTTTCATCTTGAGTCCATGTTGACTGCAAAGCCACTTGGCCACACTGCCTTTTTAAAAAAATGTGGATAAGGAAAAATGTGATACATGTGCTTTTCTTTAATGGTAAAATTGATTTTTATTTATGTCTAATATTAAATTATATATTGAAAAGAAATCTGTTGCTCTGACCAGGTACTATTCACTTTTTTTTTTAACTGGAGTCTAACTGCTTTACAATGTTGTGTTAGTTTCTGCTGTACAATGAAGTGAATCAGCTTCATTGTACATATATCTCCTCCCCCGTGGACCTCCCTCCCACCCCACCCCCCATCCCACCTGTCTAGGTCGTCACAGAGCACTGAGCTGAGCTTCCTGTGCTTTATAGCTTGTTCCCACTAGCTATCTATTTTATGCATGGTAGTGTATGTATGTCTGTCCTAATCTCCCAATTCACCCCACCCTCCTCTTCCCCCACTGTGTCCACATGTCCATTCTCTATGTCTACATCTCTATTCCTGCCCTGGAAATAGGTTCATCTGTACCATTTTTCTAGATTCCACATATATGCATTAATATACGATACTTGTTTTTCTCTTTCTGGCTCACCTCACTTTGTATGACAGACTATATAGGTCCATCCATATGTCTACAAGTGACCCAATTTTGTTCCTTTTCATGGCTAATATTCAACCCTTTTCTCCTTAAGACAAATAAAAACAACTCATTTCAGCCAGTTCTTAGGGTTTTACAAATATTTTCGTGAGTAGGTCCGATATTGTTTCAGTGGTTACAGATCTGAGAACCAGAAGGTTAGTGGTAGTTGTGAGGGCTGAAACACAACTAATATTAGGGTGAAGCAACTGAACTCAGCTGAGCCTGTCTGTTATGCAGGAGACACTAAATTAGGAGTTCAGTTAAAGAGTGTGAGTGTTGTGTAGAAGGGACCCAGGAAAGCACTCATTTTATACAAAATGATTTGCTGTATAGAGTGTATTGTACGTAGCACCATATGTGTGGGCCACTGGCTGGAATGGTCACATGGCTTATGTGGGCTCTGTGTTCCTAACTGAGACACACGTGGGTATAAGAGACTTAACCTTTGTAAGCGCCTCTACAATTTAGCATTCAGAATTGTGAAAGGGAAGAAAAATGAGAAGGAGAAATCTCAGGTTGGGATATATCTAAGTAATTTTTTTATATTTCATACATTATGTTCCTGAAATGAACGGTTTTCATATGTGATCAGTACTGGGAACATCATAATTTCAAATCTGTTGATCATTCTCTCTGGATTAATGCATTATAGACTCTCATATACTCTTGTCAGGTTATGGTTTACTCTTGTTAGTGAAAGTCATCTCAAATGACTTAGAACTTTGTCTATCATTTTCTTTCCTGTTTAATTGCACACAGACCCCCAGAATCACACTCTGCCCCTGGCCTGGTACACAAAGACCAATTTTTTAGCAAGTAGAGGAAGGTGATTTTTTTTCTCTTTCATCCCATTCCCTAAATTCATACTTCTTCTCCACAAAATACATGCCATACAAAAGAAGTCTTAACAGGGCTATTTTCTGGACTGTTACATTATCTCCTGGTATGGTTTTCTATGACATATTTTCATGCTGAAGAATTTTTAGGCTTTTAAGTACCTAGGAGAAATAGACTTGGCCTGTTCAGATTTACTTGGAAAAAATACTGATAACTTATGTTAAAAGACCTGCTTTTTTTTTTCTGTTTTTCTACTAACTAACCTTTGGACCTTTGATAAGTCATTTAACCCCTCCAAACCACATCTTTTCCCATCTTCTAAAATAGTATCATACACTTATGTGAAAACTACTTAGGGGACTTCCCTGGCGGTCCAGTGGTTGAGACTTCACTTCCCAATGCAGGAGGTACAGGTTCGATCCCTGATCAAGGAGCTGGGATCCCATGCCTCAGGGAACAGAAGCAATATTGTAACAAATTCAATAAAGACTTTAAAAATGGTCCACATCAAAAAAAAAAAAAAAAACTTAAAAAAAAACTACTAAGGAATTATTGTTTCTTTTAGCTGTCAAATTTAGGAATTAATTTATTAAAATAATGTGGGAGGTTTCAAAAGTAGAGAAGTAGGTTTTTGTTTGTTTTTCTTTTATAATCTGCCCAGGCACTCTTCTGCGTAAGGGGTCAAAACAAATGTCAAAACAGCTGGGGTACTTTCAGAGGTAATTTGTAATCCCAGCGTGCCTGTGGTTGCCCCAGGTGGCTCATGTTTTGGTTATAGGTTCTGATTTTAAGTCAAGATTGCAATACTTTTGTTCTTTTGGGAGAGAAAGACATGAACATTTAAATTTCTCTTTGAGAAAAATCAGCATGCTTCAAGGGCAGTTTGGAGGTGTAGGAGCTCCCCCTGGTGGGAGTCTGAAATATGTTGTACAGCAAACGAAACAATGTTGTAGTTTATTTTTGTTATGTTTTCAGCTAACAGGAGAATCTTACTTAACATGGTAAATTATAAATTCATTCATGGTAAATTATAAATTTGTCACCAAGAATGACAAAATATTGGGCTTCAAATCACATCAAATCACTGCAGATAGGATTTTTAATCATGTTCAAAGTCATAATTTTGAACTTTAACATAATTTCAACATGTGAAGGAATATTTTAGGCAAGAAAATTGCCTTGTCAGGTTAAGACCTATAGTTAAATTGTTGGTAGGCTGGATTTGGCCTACCGGCACAGCGAGTTGACCCCTGATCCTTCAGGTGTTTGTTAGGAATAAAGGGAAGTGAAGTCCAGTCAGCAAACCTGGGGTCTGGGTCTGTTTGCTGGAGCTGAGTGAGGGAGGCGAAGTGAAGTTGGTTTCCAGGTTTCTGGCTTAAACCACTTTATGAGTAATGAGACTCACAGCAAGGACCTGGCTCTCTGGGCATGGGTGAGGATTCAGAGGGGCGCCCAGCCGCTGGTTCCCTGTGTGGGTGTGCGGAGAGGCCTGCGCTGCTGAGATGAATGTGGAGGGCTTCAGCGTGTCGCAGACCCCCGAGGGAGAGAGGGAAGGGGGCTGAGGTGGAATCTGGAGTGACTAACAGCTGGTGCCTGAGGAGGAACAGCCAGCGAAGCAGGAGCCTAAGAGGACGGAGGAACACCGAGAGAAGGCGACATGGCGGAGAAGTGTTGGGCCAAAGAGGTTTCTATCAGATTTGGATACAAGGGGGTCACTTTAACTTTGATTAACGCAGCTTCAGGGAGTAGTGGGCTTTCTTTGTGTATGTCTTTGATGTGGGACTTGCTCACAGAAAAACATATTTGAAGATCTAGCTCTTTAAGATTTGAGGTTCAGTTTACAGGTGGTATTACCCTAAGTGTAGCTGATACTAGCAATTACTTTTTTTTTTAAACGTTTCTTTAAAAAAAAAAAATTATTTATTTATTTATTTATGGCTGTGTTGGGTCTTTGTTGCTGCACACGGGCTTTCTCTAGTTGTGGAGATCAGGGGCTACTCTGTTGCTGCACGCGCTCCTCTTATTGCAGAGCACAGGCTCTAGGTGTGCAGGCTTTAGTAGCTGTGGCACGCAGCCTCAGTAGTTGTGGCACACGGGCTTAGTTGCTCCATGGCATGTGGGATCTTCCCGGACCAGGGATCGAACCTGTGTCCTCTGCATTGGCAGGCAGATTCTTATCCACTGCGCCACCAGGGAAACCCGCAATTACTTTTTAAAAGAGCCTTTGGTTAATGTTTGGTCCTATTTACAAGCTTGGTTAAACCCCCTAACTATTTTTTACTACACTTTAAAATGTAATGTGGAAAAAAAAAAAAAAAGTAATGTGCTCTGGTCCCTCGGCATCTGTGGGTGAATGGGTCCAGGACCCCCCTCAGATACCACACTCCAATGAGGCTCAAGTTCCTTCCGGTCTGCATCCATGGAACAGAGGATCAACTGTATTTTGTTCTTGTTTTGTACATTAATTGCTGAATGACAGTTGAAGTGGTTAAACATGCGTTTTTATATAATGTACTTAGGTAGTTCTTACAAATCTAACAAATTAAATGTAATTGTGGTGATTCCACGTAAAACGAAAGTCAGCCGAGGATTTGGGGGATGCCTTCTTACCTTGCTGAGATTTTCGGGTGTTCCGACTGTGACTGCCAAGCCAAGTGTCTTGTTTATAACCACTATGCGAGACACGTCACACTGAACAGAAGGGGAAATCTCACAGCGGAGATCCTTTAGACTCACATGCTGCACTATCTGACTTTTCTGTGTATTCGCCGTCTGCTGCCCCCACCCTCCCACCCAAATGGCTGTATCCCTGGATTGACTTTGCATTTCTTTGTCTTCACCATATGTCGATATCATCCCATGTGGCTGTTAAGATCTTGGAACTTTATGAAATTCTGCAGTCTTTTCAAATACTTTTGTCTCTTCCATCCACGTCTCTTCCACACGTGAAAAATGATAGCCGGTTGAATTTTGGGCATCTCCTGTGGTTTTCTCATAGTGTCTAAGCTCACTCTGCAGATGGGAAGCAGACATCAGAACCGTTGATTGGCTCTTACTGGGTGAACCTACTTTAAAATAAGAGCAGACTCCTACGTGGGAACAAAATGTTTGAAAAGTATAAGAAATGCCAAACTACAGTGTTCCTGTGTATATTTAGAACATATTTATCTGCTTATTGCCATAATAGGAATTTTCATGTTGCCCAAGGGAGAGCTTATGATTTCCATTAGATGTAAGCTCAGTGACAGAAAAGATTTTTCTCTATTTTATTCACTATTGTATTTCCAGTAAATTGAATTTTACCTAGCATTTAGCAGACGTTCAAATATATGGTGAATGAATGAAGAAATGTCCTTTCTGTATAAATGATAGATTGTTTATTATTAACAGTAGATTGTGCCTTTTGCTTCCTTTTAATTTCTTTCTCCCCTTTTTTCTGCTTTTAGGCAGAAACCACTAACACTAGCCTCTTGCAAGTGCAACTGGAATGCAGTTTACATAATAAAGTGTGTCAGCAACTAAAGGTAAAATAAAAAATTTAGTGTTTTCTTCCTGCCTTCCTTCCTGCCTCTTTGCTTAGAAATAAAAAATAAAACAGCATGTTCTGTTCTCAGAAATGCACATGCCCTTACCTTAAGTGCTTTTTTTCCCTGTGAAGTTCAAAACGAAAAAAATTCAGATGATATTTTTGAGTTTTTCCTTTTTCTCCATCCCTCCGATCTCAGAGTTGCTATGTGGAATCAGACGATGTTTTACGGCTACAAATGAGCATAATTGTAACAATGGAAAACGCCTCGAAAGAATTTGAAGAAAACACACAAGATTTGTTAGATCATCTCTCTATTATTTACGTAGCTACAGATAAATCTGAGACCTCAGGTAAGGTGGAATCTTTAAACTTTTCTGTTACAACATATTTTGATTAACCTGTGTCATCATTCTATATCATTTACTTATAGATCGTATCATTGCAATCCAAGACAGAGAGGCTTTGCTTTCATTATTAGCACAGTGCAGTAGTAACTCGTTCTCAATCTGCACCTGCTAGTTAGGCTGTACTATTTTGGGGTAAATTAAGTGGCAATGACTTCCCTGGTGGCGCAGTGGTTAAGAATCTGCCTGCCAGTGCAGGGGACACGGGTTTGAGCCCTGGTCCGGGAAGATCCCACATGCCGCGGAGCAACTAAGCCTGTGTGCCACAGGCTGAGCCCGCGTGTCACACCTACTGAAGCCCGTGCACCTAGAGCCCATGCTTTGCAACAAGAGAAGCCACCGCAGTAAGAAGCCCGTGCACCGCAACTAAGAGTAGCCCCCACTAACCGCAACTAGAGAAAGCCCGCGTGCAGCAACAAAATAAATAAACAAACAAATAAATAAATAATAAATTAAGTGGCAACGGCAAACCATTCTGTGTTTACCTGGGAAGAATTTTTCTTGGCGTTCTGAAGATAGTAAACTAATTAAATGGGCACGACAATCTAATATAAATATTCACGAAGTATTTGAAGTTTTGTGTCTCTTGTTTCTGTTTTACTGATTTGCAGAAGCTCAGTTGACCAAATCATGCTGTTTATATTTTTAATAGTTGGTTGTCTGCTGCTTATTCTGGATGCCTGATCAGTAAGAGTAGTGTGAGTTTCAGTGTTCATTTCTATGAACTTTATCTTTGAAATTGTGTGTCCTACTTACCAAAAATAACCTAGTTTATCAGTTTAAGTTTCTAAGAGATTTTGTAGGAGACACATATGATCCATGTGATTTATCATGTAGGGTTTGCTCTTATCCATTGGTTATCAAGACTGTTCTGGTAAGTGAGAGTGTGTGTGTATGTACACACCTATACACATTCAGAGAAAGAAATGGTACCAAAATATAGTTTAAAGTTGGCAGTATTAATTGTTGGTCAAACATTGTTTACTTTCCAGTCCTCAGAATTGGCTGTAGTAGACATGGGTCAGCAGGAGAGCTTTCCTGTCCTTGGGTTCATAGTTTCTGGTGATTCCCAGAATGGCCAGGTAGACATCAGTGTAGAGAAGACTCCTGTCCCATGGGGAGCACTTCTGTTGGTGAGGATTAAAGGGAAGCCTGCATTTTGAGATCCAGGGTTTCATTTTTCCCAAGTGTGGTTGTCAAATAAGGAAATGAGGGGCTGTCTAATCAATAGGAGACTTTAACGTTATTTGAAGCTGTCCAGTTGGTTAGTTTCATCCAGGGGGGTAGTACTGTGACCCTAAACTGAGACTTTTTCTACTGGTAGTTCATCATTTAGAGAGCCTGTGTTGACAGGTCAATCTTTTTGCCAAGGTCCTTTTTCTTGTGACTTAATCAACAGAAAATACCTCCTCACTTCAATTTTAGTGTTGAAAAGTGAGTTACATTTTTTTATAGAAATGTGTAATGTGATATTTTAACTACTATATTAAGGTGTGAGGATGAGATGGCCCTTTCTTTTAATCTCATTGCTCTGATTCTTTTGGACAGGTGATTCGGCAGTGAATATGTATATATTACATTCAGGAAACAGCCTTATATGGATACAGGTAATTGTAAATACTTTCGTAAAGTGTAGTTTAAACTTACAAGTGTGTATTTAATTGTAGAACATGAGGATTTTTGAGAAAATACTTGTCTCTATTATCTTTTGCTTTCATTTAAACACATTCTCCCTTGCCCAAGCCCATATTTGGATGAAGGTTGTCAGCACCCCTTCGTACCATTACAGGCACATCTGCTGAGCAGTTGTTCTGTATGCCAGTCTGAGCTACTTAGTCATTTTAACAGGGTTGATTCAAACTGGATCAGTCTTCTCCAGCTAAGAGCAGTACTGTGGATTGTTTTTTGTTACAGGATGTACATCATTTCTCACAGAGAGATGCCCTGTCTCTGCAGTTTGAGCCAGTACTCCTACCTACTTCCACAACAAACTTTACAAAAATTGCCTCTTTTACTTGCAAAGGTACGGATTTTAAAAATATTGGAGATTGTCTTTTTATTTTCATTATCCAGTTGTTATGCCTGCAGTTCTTTCTGTGAAATGACTCACAACTACAGTGTAGGCAAGGCTTTAGGAAGTGAACGGGCTCGGTTTCAATCCCACAGACTTAACAGTTATAAGAGGTAGCGTGATGGAAGAAGTGATGGTGATGCTGCTTTTATTCTGCCCCATGTGCAGGATTTTGAGTTTATAGATCGTAATTCAGTTGGCGATTTGAAAGACCAGGTTGTATATGAGTCTGATGGACATACTGCTTTCACAGAGAGGTTGAGCTGCCCCAGGTTTGTTTCTCTGTGTAGAAATCAATGCAGAATGTCTAGTGAGTATAAACCCAATCCTATCTTTAGGGACTTATTTATAGTTCAAAAGATTTCTGTAAAGAAATGCATTTTAAACATAAGAAAACAAGCACCACCTCACTTACACTGAAAGAAATGTTAACTTAAAGCAATACGTGAGGTATAATTTATGACTTAGATCTATGAAGATCAAACAGAATGTTAATATTCTGTCTTGGTAATGATTAGGAAGAAAAAAACTCATATTTTTGACATGGGTATAAATTGATACAGCCTTTCTGGGAGGGAAAATTGGCAGTCTCTGTGAAAATTGAAGATGTGCCTATGTGCTCTCTGATCCTTAATTCTACTTCTAGAAGGTTATCTGGAGATACGCTCTAGATGTTCAAAACTGTAATACAGGAATATGCATTGTTTGCGGCAGTAGAACAGTATAAGCCTCCACTGACAGAGAATTGTAGTTCATCTCCGGGGCCGGGGGGGCTAGCGTCTGCAGGTGTTAAGAAGCATACATGGGCGTGCAGTATCAGCAGTGTCGTTCTTCTAAGGGTGTCTGTGTATTTGTATATGTTAGAGCACCTGGAAGGATGCTTGGGAGTCTGCTGGCAGTTGTTTCCTTTGTCTAAGGTAATGGGGAAGTCGGGGGAAAGGTAGACTTTTATTTTCACATCTTTTTGTTAGTGTTTGAAGTTTGGGGGGAACCATATATATAGCTAAAAGACAAAAAAGAGTTGGGTATTAGTATCAGAGTTAAGAATTCAGTACCAGTGTTTTGATGTTCTGCCATGGCCCAAGGAATGCTTGAAAGTGATTTGATACCTCAGCAGTGTTTTGCAGCACGGGCCCACTTTGGCTGTGATCTCCGCCGTGCTCTCAGGTTGAGCTGCTCCTTTCTCACTCACGCCTCCACACACGCCTTTCACTGTTCACTTTCGTCATCTCTGCAGACCTAAGGACTTGCCTCTTACTTAAGATCTTTGTAAAAGGAGAGCCACAAAGCGTAGACTCTCTTCTCCCTCCGTCAAAGAAGAAATGAGAGGTTGCTTTAGGAAAGAGGGGTGGGTAGGTAGACACCACGTTCTGGGTAACTTCCTGGGCACCCAGCCAGGAAAGCGGAAAGATAGTGTTCAAGAAAGGATTTTATTGGAGCCAGAAGAGTGAAGGAACTAAAACGTTACAAATAAAACATTTATCTTGTTTTCATTTGGGCATAATGAAAGAAAAGATACTGATACTTCACATTTATTTCCTCCTACCTCAAAACAGCTCCATCCTGTGACAGTGGGATGAGAGAAGACAGGAAGAAAAAAAACACTCCGACACTAAAAGCGTGCCTCTCCTCTCCTGTGGCTCAAGGGTGGGTGAATTTCGCTTTCTCTGGTATTGAGTGGTTCCCCTCCACCCCCTCCGTCTAGAGATGATTTAAAAATATAACGGAGACTTGCATGATTCTCTCTCTGGACTTGCCTTCCCTACCTTAGCACTGCTAGTAGGAAGTGAAAGGTGGTTTGCAGGATGGGAGGGGAGAAGCTGAATGACAGAGGTTGTGGATCAGATCCAGGCCAGGCGGCCACATGTGGGAGAAGGAAGAAGTACTCCTGCACAGTTTCTGAGTTGCATTCGGGTCCTGGTTTTGCCTGGTGGCCTCTGTGAGCCATCCTGGTCCTGGCTCCATTGCACCCTCTGGCCTTCAGATGCTCCACTCGTGGGCAGGATGAAGAAGGCAACTTGTCTGGTCCTTGCCAGTACTTACATTTGTTCTCTGACATTTTATGCGGCTACCATTTTTGCAGTTAGAAGCTCATTCGCACGCTAACAGCTGTTGTACGCACAGGGCTGATGGCATGCATGTCCTGTGTTCACAGGTATTTTCGAATGGACTCTTCTGCCACCCAGTTTCACATAGAGACTCACGAGAACACATCGGGGCTTTGGTCAATGTGGTACCTCAACCATTTTGACCATGGTGTTGTATTGAATGATGTGTTTGTTTCCAAGGAGACCAAGCGTGTTTTAAAGGTACACATGGTATTTTTATCCAAGTTTAGCCTATTTTAAGATTTGTTTAGTGTCAAATACTATGAAACTGATATTTACAAAATCTTACTTTCACTTATGAATTTTAAAGCTTTAGGCTCTCTTTATTTTTTTCAAACTATTGTTCAAGGAGCTCAAAGGGACCAGGATACATCTTTTAGAGATATTTGCTGTTACCATTATTTAAAAATATTATAAATTATAATTTTAAAAAGATTATATTTAGTAAAAAGAAGCCTGGTTCATGATACAATACTAGGTTTTTGTAAAATACTGCCTATGAACATTTCAAGATTACTTTTGTGAAATTTAAAAACAGTTGCATGCTAAATATTAAGTGAAACCTATCATTTATATAAAAATATTTCAATATTGGACCTGGAAATAACTGAGTAAAATTGTATTTTTCGAAGTATAGAAAAACTTTAGTATCACACATTATAATGATTTTAATCATAATTAGCGTTAGTTAGGAAAGTAATTTCTCTTACTTCTTTTCTTTTTAGATTCTGAATTTCACTGGCCCTTTATTTCTACCTCCAGGCTGTTGGAAAATATTTTCTTTGAAACTTGCCGTTAAAGACTTTGCCATAAATCTATTCACCCGTGTATTTTTGACTACAAACGTAGGTGCTGTTTTTGCGGTACCTCTACAGATTTACTTGGCACCGACCAAGGTATTGTTTACACAGTACATATGTGTTATAATTTTTGTAGTAATTATCATTTCTTTTTATTAACTTATCTTACGGTGCTTGGACTTTATTGACCGAGTTGAGCTCATGTTTTTTAAGGCTGCCTAAGAAATTGAAGGATATTACCAGGCCAGTCTTAGATGATAAATTGTTCAGGTACAGAAATCTTTATTTGAAAAGAGTTTCTATTTCTCATAAAGTGATATGAGGTAATTTTCAAATGAAATAAGGCATTACAGGTCGATAGATCTCATTTTCACTTATTTCCAAAATGTATGGAGCAAGGAATATGTATGTGCTTGCTGTAGCAAACACAGTTGAGCTTTTAGTACATACTTGCAATGACTTCAAATAAACTAAATCGTTAAATGTTTTATTTAGACCTCTGGTAACTGGCTCCCAGCTGCTCATAATCCTTGAATTTCCTTAGTGGGCCAAATCTAAAGTCTGAAAGGGTTCACAATTAAGAAAATGCTTTCTAAAATCTGGGTAAATTGTATTTAATTTAGATCTTATCTTAAACATGCCTCATTTTTTCTTAATGTTTATTTCTTTTCATTTAGTTACTGTTATTGCTTCTTTTTGATCCAAGCTCTTCTGTATAATGCTGGGTTCTAATTTTTTACTATGAGACATTCATGCAACCATCTTTATGATTTTTCTCACTTACTAGCATTGGTGTTTCATAGATAGAAGTGCCTCATGTTTAGCTAAAAGCTTAAAGCTAGGGCTTCTAAAATTACGCTAAACAAAATGTAAGGTTAATTTCATTCATCCGTATTTTGAGCAGGGGAGGTTTCTTGGAAATTTCCTTTTCCCATCAAAGGATGCATATCGGAAGCATGACTGGGAGGGAGCAGGCAGGCTGCAGGAAAGTGTGGAAGCAGCAGGTCTGTGCTTGCCAAGCCTAGGAAGTGCGACATTCAGTTAAATGTCCTGAGTAGCTTAGGAGTTACTATGGATTAGAGTACAGTTTGTTAAAAACCCTACTAAGAATGTCCTGAGACTAATTTAATCTTGAATTCAGAAGGCAGCTTGGTGTCTGTCTGGCCCAAGGGGTGTCACTGTGGGCACTGATTATTGCACAGAATCCACTGTAGTGACCCTGCCTGTGATAGACAGTTAGAGCTCTCATTCAAGGAGAAAGGAAGCCAAGAAACCCCTTTCTAGCAGTTTGGCTTCTCGTCAAAGGGAAGTTCGCTGAGGTGGAGGCCAACGTCTGCTACGCATTTGAGTGCATTAGGATTTTTGTGTTTAGTGTTGTGTTGTAAGTTATTCATATGTTACTTTTCAATCTAGGAAGGGAGTCTGGGTTTTGAAGTGATAGCACATTGTGGCATGCATTATTTCATGGGAAAATCAAAAGCGGGTAAGTATTTTGCCCTTAGGCTTTTTGTAGAACTCTAGTTTGGGGTTGGGTGGGAAGTAGTGAGAAAAATTTGTATTTGTAGCTGGAATAATTAGTCCTATTAACGTCATTACATCATATTCTGTTCTTTAAGAGCATGATCATTAATAGAACGACTTGAAATTGTTAAGAATCCTCCAAAAACATCCGAGTGCTTGTGTAATTAAAGTCCCCTTAAGTCTTAGCCTGTACTTTTGTAAGGGATTTTTTTCAGACACGTTATTTGATCATCATAGCAACCTTGTTGCCAGGAACAATTGGAAGATTCTGGTTCTTTTATAAAAGGGCTGACTAGAAGTTGGTAAAAAAATAATTTGGAATTGTATTTGAAGACTCTAGTACAGGAGCATAAACATCGTTTAGGGAGCGCTAGTTGTTGTCTGAGGCTGAGGGCCAGGGTGTTGATAGTGAAAGCTGTTCCTGGTTTTCTTCCTGCTTTTTGACTTTTTAAAATATGTAATCTAAGGACAGTGTTATAGCACAGAGATTTCCTTTGGGAGATTCCCACTTTTCCACCCTGATAATGCTCTTTAGCACAGACAAGACAGAACAGATAAGTAGAGAGGGCAAGGTGAGCCGGAGACCAGCTTACAAATGTAAACACGCACCTTCTCTAGATTGAGCCCTGCTCTGGGCTCTCTTATGAGGGTTGCTGTTTGCCCATCAGCATTCTGCCTAGTAACCCGGCTTAGATGATGACTAGCACTTATGTGGAAGCAGTTTAGCCTTTTAGGAATAAAGCTGTTAAACATGGTCCGAGTATGATTTTTAACTTGTTTCAGACTGTATTCATGAGTCATGTGTCTTTTATGTTATTACCTTCACATAATTCGATTTAGTTTTGTTTTATACGTTTCTTTGATTTGATATATCATTTGCCATTGAGTTAGAGGGACTTTTAGTAAAGCAGTCCGAGGACAGGAGGGCATTGATCACTTTACTGTCCTCTCAGTTTGAGAAGTTTTAACCCTCAGCCCTTGGCATTATTTACTAAGTGAATTGTGTTTTCCGTACATCTAAATAGTACATCTGATTTAACTTGTAGAAAATCCTAACTGGGAAGGGAGCCTTTCTCTGGATTGGTCTACCTGGGATGTGGATTCCGAACTTGCAAATACACTGTATGAAAGATGGAAGAAATTAAAAAATGGTGACGTCTGCAAGTATGTTTTCACCTCTCTTTGTTCAGCACTGGGGAGACATTGTGACATAATACTTGACTGAAATTTCAACACTGAATTTTTAACATCTAGCCTTTTATTTTGACAAATTTCAAACCTCAGAAGATTTGAAAAGTATAGTATGGTAAATATTCAAATATTCCCAATTAATCTAGACTCACTAGTTGTTTACATTTTACCACTTTTGCTTTTTTTCTCTCTCTACGTCTGTATCTATGTGCACATACATACATTTTCTTTTTGCTGAGTCATTTGAAAGTAAGCTGTAGACATCATGATACTTCAACCCTCAGTACTTTATTAGGAAAGACATTCTTTTTGAAGGAGAACATTCTCCTACATATAACTACACTGCCGTTACGTACCCAGCAAACTTAACACTGATGCAATTATATGAGCTGATATATATACAGTCTGGATTCACATTTCCCTAGTTGATGCCAAAATATCCATTATAGCTGTCTTTTTCTTTTTCCTTTTTTTTTTTTAACATCTTTATTGGAGTATAACTGCTTTACAATGTTGTGTTAGTTTCTGCCATATAACAAAATGAATCAGCTATATGTATACATATATCCTCATATCCCCTCCTCTTGCATCTCCCTCCCACCCTCCATATCCCACCCCTCTAAGTGGTCACAAAGCACCGAGCTGATCTCCCTGTGCTATGCGGCTGCTTCCTACTAGATATCTGTTTTACCTTTGGTGGTGTATATATGTCCATGCCACTCTCTCATTTCGTCCCGGCTTACCCTTCTCCCTCCCTGCGTCCTCAAATCCATTCTCTTTGTCTGCGTCTTTATTTCTGTCCCATCCCTGGTTCTTCAGAATCTTTTTTATGCTTTTTAGATTCCATATATATGTGTTAGCATATGGTATTTGTTTTTCTCTTTCTGACTTACTTCACTCTGTATGACAGACTCTAGGTCCATCCACCTCACTACAAATAACTCAATTTCATTTCTTTTTATGGCTGAATCATATTCCATTATATATATGTGCCACATCTTCTTTATCCATTCATCTGTCGATGGATACTCAGGTTGCTTCCATGTCCTGGCTATTGTAAATAGTGCTGCAATGAACATTGAGATGCATGTGTCTTTTTGAATTATGGTTTTCTCAGGGTATATGCCCAGTAGTGGGATTGCTGGGTCATACGGTAGTTCTATTTTTAGTTTTCGAAGGAACCTCCATACTGTTCTCCATAGTGGCTGTATCAATTTACATTCCCACCAACAGTGCAAGAGTGTTCCATTTTCTCCACACCCTCTCCAGCATTTATTTTTTTTTTTTTTTAACATCTTTATTGG
>NW_006793744.1:1754451-1773879 GCF_000442215.2 Lipotes vexillifer
GGGTGAGCACACAAGCCTCTCGGGCTGGTGAGTGCCGGTCGGCACCGATCCTCTGTGCGGGAATCTCTCCGCTTTGCCCTCCGCACCCCTGTTGCTGTGCTGTCCTCCGCGGCTCCGAAGCTCCCCGCTCCGCCTCCCGCAGTCTCCGCCCGCGAAGGGGCTTCCTAGTGTGTGGAGACCTTTCCTCCTTCACAGCTCCCTCCCACTGGTGCAGGTGCCGTCCCTATTCTTTTGTCTCTGTTTTTAATTAATTTTTTTTTTTTCTTTTGCCCGACCCATGTATGTGGGAAGTTTCTTGCCTTTTGGGAGGTCTGAGGTCTTCTGCCAGCATTCAGTAGGTGTTCTGTAGGAGTTGTTCCACATGTAGATGTATTTCTGGTGTACTTGTGGGGAGGAAGGTGATCTCCGCATCTTACTCCTCCGCCATCTTTCCCTCCTCTCCAGCATTTCTTGATTGTAGATTTTTTGATGATGGCCATTCTGACCGTTGAGAGGTGATACCTCATTGTAGTTTCATTTGCATTTCTCTAATGATTAGTGATGTTGAGCATCCTTTCTCCTCTCCAGCATTTCTTGATTGTAGATTTTTTGATGATGGCCATTCTGACCGTTGAGAGGTGATACCTCATTGTAGTTTCATTTGCATTTCTCTAATGATTAGTGATGTTGAGCATCCTTTCATGTGTTTGTTGGCAATCTGTATATCTTCTTTGGAGAAATGTCTATTTAGATCTTCTGCCCATTTTTGGATTGGGTTGTTTGTGTTTTTGAAATTGAGCTGCATGAGCTGCTTATATATTTTGGAGATTAGTCCTTTGTCAGTTGCTTTGTTTGCAAATATTTTCTCCCATTCTGAGGGATATCTTTTAGTCTTGTTTATGGTTTCCTTTGCTGTGCAAAAGCTTTTAAGTTTCATTAAGTCCCGTTTGTTTATTTTTGTTTTTATTTCCATTTCTCTAGGAGGTTGGTCAAAAGGATCTTGCTGTGATTTATGTCTTAGAGTGTTCTGCCTATGTTTTCCTCTAAGAGTTTGATAGTTTCTGGCCTTACATTTAGGTCTTTAATCCATTTTTAGTTTATTTTTGTGTATGGTGTTAGGGAGTGTTCTAATTTCATTCTTTTACATATAGCTGTCCAGTTTTCCCAGCACCACTTACTGAACAGGCTGTTTTTTCTCCATTGCATATTCTTGCCTCCTTTATCAAAGATAAGGTGACCATATGTGCGTAGGTTTATCTCTGGGTTTTCTATCCTGTTCCATTGATCTATATTTCTGTTTTTGTGCCAGTACCATACTGTCTTGATTACTGTAACTTTGTAGTATAGTCTGAAGTCAGGGAGCCTGATTCTTCCAGCTCTGTTTTTCTTTCTCAAGATTGCTTTGGCTCTTTGGGGCCTTTTGTGTTTCCAAACAAACTGTGAAATTTTTTGTTCTAGTTCTGTGAAAAATGCCATTGGTAGTTTGATAGGGTTTGCATTGAATCTGTAGATTGCTTTGGGTAGTATAATCATTTTCACAATGTTGATTCTTCCAATCCAAGAACATGGTATATCTCTCCATCTGTTTGTATTGGCTTTAATTTCTTTCATCAGTGTCTTATAGTTTTCTGCATACAGGTCTTCTGTCTCCTTAGGTAGGTTTATTCCTAGGTATTTTATTCTTTTTGTTGCCGAGGTAAATGGGAGTGTTTCTTTAATTTCTTTTTCAGATTTTTCATCATTACTGTATAGGAATGCAAGAAATTTCTATGCACTAATTTTGTATCCTGCTACTTTACCAAATTCATTGAGTAGCTCTAGTAGTTTTCTGGTAGCATCTTTAGGATTCTGTAGTATAGTATCATGTCATCTGCAGACAGTGACAGTTTTACTTCTTTTTTTCAGATTTGGATTTCTTTTATTTCTTTTTTTCTCTGATTGCTATGGCTAAAACTTCCAAGACTATGTTGAATAATAATGGTGAGAGTAGGCAACCTTGTCTTGTTCCTGATCTTAGAGGAAATGGTTTCAGTTTTTCACCACTGAGAACAATGTTGGCTGTGGGTTTGTCAAACCTTTATTATGGCCTTTATTATGTTGAAGTAGGTTCCCTCTATGCCTACTTTCTGTAGAGTTTTTTTTATCATAAATGGGTGTTACATTTTGTCAAAAGCTTTTTCTGCATCTATTGAGATTATCATATAGTTTTTATCCTTCAGTTTCTTAATTTGGTGTATCTCATTGATTGATTTGCATATATTGAAGAATCCTTGCATTCCTCGCATAAACCCCACTTGATCATGGTGTATGAACCTTTTAATGTGCTGTTGGATTCTGTTTGCTAGTATTTTGTTTAGGGTTTTTGCATCTATGTTCATCATTGATATTGGCCTGTAGTTTTCTTTCATTGTGACATCTTTGTCTGGTTTTGGTATAAGGGTGATGGTGGCCTCGTAGAATGAGTTTGGGAGTGTTCCTCCCTCTGCTATATTTTGGAAAAGTTTGAGAAGGATAGGTGTTATTAGCTATTCTCTAAATGTTTGATAGAATTCACCTGTGAAGCCATCTGGTCTTAGGCTTTTGTTTGTTGGAAGATTTTTAATCACACTTTCAATTTCAGTGCTTATGATTGGTCTGTTTATATTTTCTATTCCTTCCTGGTTCAGTCTCGGAAGGTTTTGCTTCTCTAAGAATTTGTCCATTTCTTCCAGGTTGTCCATTTTATTGGCATATAGTTGCTTGTAGTAATCTCTCATGATCCTTTGTATTTCTACAGAATCAGTTGTTACTTCTCTTTTTTCATTTCTAATTCTGTTTAATTGAATCTTCTCCCTTTTTTTCTTGATGAGTCTGGCTAATAATGGTTTATCAATTTTCTTTATCTTCTCAAAGGACCAACTTTTAGTTTTATTGATCTTTGCTATCATTTCCTTCATTCCTTTTTCATTTATTTCTGATCTGATCTTTATGATTTCTTTCCTTCTGCTAACTTTGGGTTTTTTTGGTTCTTTCTCTAATTGCTTTAGCTGTAAGTGTAGGTTGTTTGAGATTTTTCTTATTTCTTGAGGTAGGATTGTATTGCTGTAAACTTCCCTCTTAGAACTGCTTTTGCTGCATCCCATAGGTTTTGGGTCATTGTGTTTTCATTGTCATTTGTTAGGTATTTTTCTCTTTCTCTTTGATTTCTTCAGTGATCTCTTGGTTATCTATTAGTGTATTGTTTAGCCTACATGTGTTTGTATTTTTAACAGTTTTTTTCCTGTAATTGATATCTAGTTTCATAGTATTGTGGTCAGAAAAGATACTGATACACTTTAAATTTTCTTAGATTTACCAAGGCTTGATTTGTGACCCAAGATATAACCTATCCTGGAGAATGTTCCATGAGCACTTGAGAAGAAAGTGTAGTATATTTTTTTTGGATGGAATGTCCTATAAATACCAAGTCCATCTTGTTAGTGTGTCATTTAAAGCTTGTGTTTCCTTATTTATTTTCATTGTGGATGATCTGTCCATTGGTGAAAGTGGGCTGTTCAAGTCCCCTACTACGATTGTGTTACTGTTGATTTTCCCTTTTATGGCTGTTAGCATTTGCCATATATATTGAGGTACTCCTATGTTGGGTGCATAAATATTTACAATAGTTATAGCTGTTTCTTGGATTGATCCCTGGATCACTATCTAGTGTCCTTTGTCTCTTGTAATAGTCTTTATTTTAAAGTCTATTTTGTCTGATACGAGAATTGCTACTCGAGCTTTCTTTTGCTTTCCATGTGCATGGAATATCTTTTTCCAGCCCCTAACTTTCAGTCTTTATGTGTCCCTAGGTCTGAAATGGGTGTCTTGTAGACAGCATATATACGGGTCTTGTTTTTGTACCCATTCAGCCAGTCTGTGTCTTTTGGTGGGAGCATTTAATCCATTTACATTTAAGGTAGTTATCGATATATATGTTCCTATTACCATTTTCTTAATTGTTTGTTACTGTAGGTCCTTTCCTTTTCTTGTGTTTCCTGCCTAGAGAAGTTCCTTTAGCATTAGTTGTAAATCTGGTTTGGTGGTGCTGAATTCTCTTAGGTTTTGCTTGTCTGTGAAGGTTTTAATTTCTCTGTCCAATCTGAATGAGATCCTTGCTGGGTAGAGTAATCTTGGTTGTAGGTTTTTTCCTTTCATCACTTTAGGTATGTTCTGACACTCCCTACTGGCTTGCAGAGTTTCTGCTGAAAGATCAGCTGTTACTCTTATGGGGATTCCCTTGTATGTTATTTGTTGCTTTTCCCTTACTGCTTTTAATATTTTTTCTTTGTATTTAATTTTTGATAGTTTGATTAATATGTGTCTTGGCGTGTTTCTCCTTGGATTTATCCTGTATGGGACTCTCTGCGCTTCCTGGACTTGATTGACTATTTCGTTTTCCATGTTAGGGAAGTTTTCAACTCTAATCTCTTCAAATATTTTCTTAGACCCTTTCTTTTTCTCTTCTTCTTCTGGGACCCCTGCAATTCAAATGTTAGTGTGTTTAATGTTGTCCCAGAGGTCCTTGAGACTGTCCTCAATTCTTTTCTTTCTTTTTTCTGCTCTGCGGTAGTTATTTCCACTATTTTATCTTCCAGGTCACTTATGCATTCTTCTGCCTCAGTTATTCTGCTATTGATTCCTTCTAGAGTATTTTTAATTTCATTTATTGTGTTGTTCATCATTGTTTGCTCTTTAGTTCTTCTAGGTCCATGTTAAATGTTTCTTGTATTTTCTGCATTCTATTTCCAAGATTTTGGATCATCTTTACTATCATTATTCTGAATTCTTTTTCAGGCAGACTGCCTATTTCCTTCCTCTTCAGTTGTTTGGTCTGGTGGGTTTTTACCTTGCTCCTTCATCTGCTGCATATTTCTCTGTCTTCTCATTTTGTTTAACTTACTGTGTTTTGGGTCTCCTTTTTGCAGGCTGCAGGTTTGTAGTTCCCATTGTTTTTGGTGTCTGCCCCCAGTGGGTGAGGTTGGTTCAGTGGGTTGTGTAGACTGCCTGGTGGAGGGGACTGGTGCCTGTGTTCTTGTGGGTGGGGCTGGATCTTGTCTTTCTGGTGGGCAAGACTGTGTCTGGTGGTGTATTTTGGGGTGTCTGTGAACTTAGTATGATTTTAGGCAGCCTCTCTGTGTTCCTGTCTTACTAGTTGTTTGGCATGGGGCATCCAGCACTGGAGCTTGCTGGCCATTAGGTGGAACTGGGTCTTAGCATTGAGACGGAGATCTCTGGGAGAGCTCATGCCAATTGATATTACGTGGGTCCAGGAGGTTTCTGGTGGTTCAGTGTCCTGAACTTGGCTCTCCCACCTCAGAGGCTCAGGCCTGACACCAGGCCAGAGCACCAAGACCCTGTCAGTGACATGGCTCAGAAGAAAAGGGAGAAAAAAAAAGAAAAGAATAAATAACTAATTTAAAAAATTATTAAAATAAAATATAAAAATAATAAAAAGAAAAGTAGAGAATAACCAAACCAATAAACAAATACCCCAGTGTTAACAAGTGCTAAAAACTATAGTAAGATAAGCTTAAAAATCAGAAACAAATCAGTCGCAGACTGCCAACCCCAACTCTACAATTGCTCGTGAAGTCCACTGCCTCAACTTTGGGATGATTCGTTGTCTATTCAGGTATTCCACAGATGCAGGGTACATCAAGTTGATTGGGGGGCTTTAATCCACTGCTCCTGAGGCTGCTGGCAGAAATTTCCCTTTCTCTTCTCTGTTTGCACAACTCCTGGGGTTCAGCTTTGGTTTTGGCCCTGCCTCTGCATGTAGGTCGCCTGAGGGCGTCTGTTCCTGCCCAGACAGGATGGGGATAAAGCAACGGCTGATTAGGGGGCTCTTGCTCATTCAGGCGGGGGGTGGGGGAGGGAGGAGTATAGTAGTTATAATTGGAACATGGGATGAGCCTGTGGCGGTAGAGGCTGATGTGACTTTGCAACAGCCTGAGGCATACTGTGTGTTCTCCCGGGAAACTTGTCCCTGGATCATGGGACCCTGGCAGTGGCGGGCTGCACAGGCTCCTGGCGGGGTGTGGATAGTGACCTGCACTTGCACACAGGATTTTTTGTGGCAGCAGCAGCAGCAGTGTTAGTGGTTCATGCCCATCTCGGGTCCGAGCTGATAGCCGAGCTGATAGCCACGGCTTGTGCCCTTCTTTGGACCTCGTTTAGGCAGTTACCTGAATCTGCTGTCCTCACGCACCCCCAAAACAATGGTCTCTTGCCTCTGAGGCAGGTCCAGACTTTTTCTGGACTCCCTCCCGGCTACCTGTGGCGCACTAGCCCCCTTCAGGCTGTGTTCATGCAGCCAACCCCAGTCCTCTCCCTGGGATCCGACCTCCGAAGCCCGAGCCTCAGCTCCCAGCCCCCACCCGCCCCGGCGGGGAAGCAGACAAGCCTCTCGGGCTGGTGAGTGCCGGTCGGCCCTGATCCTCTGTGCGGGAGTCTCTCCGCTTTGTCCTCCGCACCCCTGTTGCTGCGCTCTCCTCTGTGGCTCTGAAGCGTCCCCCCCTGCCCACACCCCATCTCCGCCAGTGAAGGGACTTCCTAGTGTGTGGAAACTTTTCCTCCTTCACAGCTCCCTCCCTCCCACTGGTGCAGGTCCCGTCCCTATCCTTTTTTCTCTGTTTTTCCTTTCTTCTTTTGCCCTACCCAGGTACGTGGGGAGTTTCTTGCCTTTTGGGAGGTCTGAGGTCTTCTGCCAGCGTTCAGTAGGTGTTCTGTAGGAGCAGTTCCACGTGTAGATGTATTTCTGATGTATCTGTGGGGAGGAAGGTGATCTCCACGTCCTACTCCTCTGCCATCTTGAAGGTCCCTCCTCTCTTTTTCCTTTTTTAAAATCCAGAGTCCATTCAAGGACCATGCATCGCATTTGGTTGTCATGTTTCCTTAATTTTCTTCAGACTAGTGTCTGCACCTTTTTTAGTCTTTCATAGTGTCAGTGTTTTAAAGCGTCCTAGCCAGTTGTCTTATAGAACATTCAACACGTTGGATTTTGGGGGGTTGCTTCTTCAAGTTCACATTCCTGTTAAGCATTTCAGGGAAGAGTACTAATTAGTTGGTCGGTGTTGTGTCCTTATCATTTCATCACCTGAGGGAGGGACACAAATGTCAATTTGTCCCATTATTGACATTGCTCAGTTGAATCATTTGTCTCTCTCCATTGTAGATAGTTTTCCTTTTGCAATTAATACGTAATATATGCTATGATAATTCAAGACCATGTACGTTTCCTGTTCCCTAAGAATGTTTCACCCCATGATTTTGGCATCCATTGATAATCGATGCATGGGATCAGTTGTTGAATTGATGGCTGCAAAAATGGTGATGTTTCTAATTATTTTGTTCATTCTACACTCTTTTTGAGCATCACTATGGATTCTTTGGTCCTTACCACCATTATTATTTTTGATGCTGACTTGTCCCAGATTTGCCTGATGGGAGCGCTGTGTGCCCATCATTCTTTGAGCACTTCCTTGCTTTCTAGTAAAACAGGACCTTCCAGGATCATCTTGTAGTTTGTGTCACCCAGACCCCAAATAAGTCATTTTTTTCCAAGATCCCCTTGTTTCTCTTAGCGGAAGTGATTTCCTTTTTTTCTTAATTTCTTTGTTTACGAATTACACAGGAGGAACGTTTTAGGAATGACTCGGTTTGCCCACTCGAAGAAATCCAAGGAGTCAGAACCCTTTGCTCTCTTCCTGCCTCGTTTGATCCCGGAGGCTGGCCTCGTGTTAAACTTCAGCGCCACCGCCCTGAGGAACAGCGTGGTGAGGGTCCTGCGTCTTTTCATCTCTTCATTTCACCCCAGCTCTTGGGTTTTTATGTTATCAGAGTATCGCCACCTTGAGATACTGTTTCAGAACCAAAATTAGTTGAAATTAAGTGACACACGTATGCCATTCAGTGCTTTTAGGAGGGAGGTGTCAGAAGAACAAAGTAAGGGGTAAAACTCGTGAACAGATTGAAAGTGCTTAAAACAAACACGTTTTATGAAGTCTGTATTCAGTTCAGAATCTATCAGCTAAGAAAGTATTCAACTGCAACAACAGAGAAAATCCTAACACGGGCTTCAGTAGGAGTGAGTGAGTTTGAAGTTCAGAGGGGAGAGGAATTGACTGGGTGATGGTTCGTGGTTAGATGCAGGTGATGCGCTTTTGCAAGGGCATCTCAGGAGTGGTTCTGCCGTTCCTGGGGTCTGACTCTCCTCTCTGCACATCTAGGTGAAGTACTTTGTGGTGAAGAACCCTTCCTCATGGCCAGTCTCCCTGCAGCTCCTGCCTGTCTCCTTGTACCCGAAGCCCGAGGCTGCCGCGCGCCTGCTGCACAAATGGTAATGCCCGGCTGGTGAAGACCTTTCACAGGGTGTTGGGAGGTCCTGTTAAGACCCAGAATTATTTAACGTCCTTGGTGTTTTCCCTGGGACCTGTGTGTGGATGTGCATGGGATCAGCCTGTGACCACAGCCCCCATCTCCTCAGTGCAGACCCCTGATGGCAATTCCCAGTTCTGGGTACTGTGTGGGTCTTGAATGTTACCATGTCAAGTCCAGGGCCCAGCAGAATATTCTTTCCTTGTCAGGGAACCTTTACAATCATGATTTTTCACAGGTACTCCTAAAATTTAGAATTGAAATCACAATGACCTCTGGGCAACACAAGAAATGAGTTTAGTGGTTCAGTGTATTTTAACCTAGTATTGTACAAAATATGATCATAGTTCACGTCTGTTACATCTTATTTTTGCACAGTAGTCACAGTTTCACTTATCACGTTTCCTCTTCTGGCTCAGTAACACCTGCCCTCATCCCTGGGTCTCAGCTTCAGAATTCCTGATGTTTTGGACCACATGAGTCTCTGTTTGGGGTGGGGGTAGGGGCGTTCTGTGCTTTGAAGGATGTTTAGCAGCATTCCTGGCTTCCACCCAGTAGATGCCAGTGGGACCTCCCCAGCTGCAGCAACCAAAAGTGTCTCTAGATGTGGCCAGATGTCCACTGGGAGATAGAATAGTCCATGGCTGAGAGTCACTTCCTGTCAGGTTCCATAGCTGTGAACCATTTGGGGGAAAAAAAAATTGCTTCATATTGGGAGCTTTTGTCACCATATGATTCTTTATATTCTGTGCTGCCAACATGATTCATTCAACAATATTTATTGAGCTCTTACAACATGCCTGGTACAGTGTGGGGGGCTAGGACACAGGAGTGACAAGTCGGGGTGAATTGGGTCTGTGTGCAAATAAATGCATATGTATCTATATGCACATGTATGTTCTTCTTTCTTTCTTGGTGATCTGAATGCTATTTTAAACATTTTTTTCTTTATAGGTTTGGCACCGATGTGCAGATGATTAATTTCACAACTAGTGAATTCCAGCTCACCAAAGCTTGCCCTTACCGGGTAGGATGTCATCTTTAAACAGAAAAAAGAATGCTGACAAACTAGACACATAGCATATGGGCCTCACTGATTTGTGTTTCAGGTGTCTTTATGTAATATATGTGGCTCTCTATTTTTATATTCTAGGAGTTAAGTATACATAGCAGCTTTTTCCAATTAACTAATGCAGCAGGAGCCCATGGTTCATGTGAGCCTGTAAATCATTTTAATTTGATTATTTAGATTCATGTGAGTGAGGAAATAACAATTGAATCAGAGCTATGTAGAAAACCATAAAACTTGAGATCCCAGAATTTATAATTCTCTTAAGATTCCTTGGCCCCATCAAATTCTTTTAAGGGCAAGATAAGGGAAAAACAAATATGTTAAAAAGAAATCTTCTCTTACTAAACTGGCTTCATGTTTTTAGCAGATCACCCAGTTTCTGTGATAGTCACCTGCTCTATAAAAAAGGATTTCTGGGAGTCTTGAGCCTCTGGGCCCTCATGAGGTGTCGCATAAATACCCAGGGAGGGAGTAAACATGTCACGTGGCGGGGACATTGCTTGACTGGGAACTGGCTGCCTGCTTTCTGAGTTTTCACGCAGTAGTTCTGTGGGTCACTGGTATTCTGTGCTTGATATCAATTAAAAATGAAGCATCTCTTAAAAAAATACACACACATATGCATGTCACTGTGGTTCTAATACACACACGTATTCAAATGCCTTGGGTATTTTCTTCTTTCTCTACCCATAACCCTCCCAAGATACACTGTTGGCTCTAGATTAACTTGAAAGAGCGGGGGGTGGGGGGGGCACAGATAGCCTCCAGCTGTGAGTTAGAACGAATCAAAGCAAGCTTTTAAGTGGATTTTTAACAGAGAGTTATTTATAGTAAGAAACACGCAGGCAGTAACCGTTCCTTTCCCTTTGTCAGTGGTCTAGGCAGCAGGGTCTTGTGTTAGCAAAGCCTGTCCTGCCCTGTCCCTCTCATTCTTCTCTTCACCAGGCAGTCTCCCAGGACTGTTGGGAGGTAAATGAGTCCAAAATGCTAACAGGTATTTTGTCCCACGACTATTTAACCACATGTAACTTGAAATTCCAAAAATAATGCCAGTTTCTTTTACATGTCAGTGTTCTATTCAGATTTAAACAAATGGTGGAACTCGCAAAAAGATTTTAATCTGTGATTGAAGATTTTCCCCGAGAATGTTATACCTTTTGTGACAAAGGAGATATCACCATTGTTAATTTATTACATTGACAAAAAGAATAGTCAGTATCAATGTTTCTGAGACACTACAAATTTAACTTAAAATTCTTAATAGAATTCTTTGCCATATAAGAAAGGCCTACATTTTTGTTTTGTTGGTTTATTTTTAGAAATGCGGTTCCTTTGGTTAAGAGCATGTGGAATTGGACATTCAAAGTTCCAAAGCCAGGCTCCTCCATGTAGTCCTGGGTAAATTATTTAACCTCTCCAGGTCTCCTCTTTTTCACTCATAATAATGTTTGAAGATTCCATAGGTTTATAGAATGCTTAGCATTTTATATACCTAATTATATTCCAGAGCCTGGCATATAAGAACTATTTTATTTAATAATTGGTGCTGTTGTTATTACGCTTTTAATACCCTAAATTGGCAGCTTTTTTTCAACATTCATATGTGTATAAAGCAGAATTCCTCCCTTCATGAAGTTTATAATTTTAATGAAAATGAATCAAATACCATCACTATTTCTTCTTCCAGATAGTATGGGAAATGCGAGCAATAACTGAGGGATAAAACAAATTTAAAAACTAAAAATATAGAAAAGAGAAATATTATGCAGACTACATGGTTACAGTTCTAAAGAATTAATAAATTATTTTTAGTGAGAAGGAGCTAGAAAAAACATTGGAAAGAGGGAAAGTCTACCACAATGATGAAGAACTAAATCTTTTTTTTTTTTTTGCGGTACCCGGGCCTCTCACTGTTGTGGCCTCTCCTGTTGCGGAGCACAGGCTCCAGACGTTCCGGCTCAGTGGCCATGGCTCATGAGCCCAGCCGCTCCATGGCATGTGGGATCCTCCTGGACCGGGGCACGAACCCGTGTCCCCTGCATTGGCAGGCGGACTCTCAACCACTGCGCCACCAGGGAAGCCCAAAGAACTAAATCTTGAATATTAAATTTAGAAGACAAAATTTATTCAGAGAAAGTGAGAAATCTTGGGGAGAATAAAGGAGGATATGAATAAATAAAGATCCTTCTCCTAAATGGAGAAACTAAATAAAGATGGTTTCTTTATAAACTTAATATTAAAGACAATTTAGGGTTGTCCAGCAGTGGACAGGTGGTTTGGTCAGATCCCTGTAGCATTCAAGCAGAGGCTATTGCTCTGTTTTCTCAGTAATGTTTTACATCCAAAGCATCTTTGCATCAAAGACCTGTAGCCCCAGCTCCCATCTGGTCCAGGCGGCAAGTCCCGTTTCCAGCCTCCGTGTCAGGTTGTCCTGCAACCTCTGCCTCTGCTTCTCAGACGGGCTCAGGAACTTTTGATGGGTGTGAACTCTCGCGGTAAACAAGTTCCACAGGTTGATTTGGGTGGTCAGATCCAGACGTTAAAGAAACAGCAGTCATGTTTATGCATTTTAATGAAGATGGAATCTTGTTCTCTAGGAGTTAATTGCATTTATTCATGACTTGCAGGGTGTGCATTCTGAGGAATCCAGGTTTGGCATCCTCCACTTACATTTGCAACCTTTGGAAAGGAAAAGGGTGGGTGTAGTTTTCACACCAGCTGACTATGGAAAAGTCACCTCCCTCATCCTAATCCGGTAGGTGTGTCCCTTTCTCATTGGCTGGCTGACTCTCTCAAGAATCTCTTTAGCTAAGAGGTGACGTTGACTCATTCAGGCCCTCAGTGATGAGCTGTGTCCAAGGGTAGGAGAGGCAGTGGCTGAGGAGAGCAGCTCCCTGAGGCTCTGCACTTAGGCCTCCTGTGTGTCAGGTTCCTGCCTTGTACCGTGGGGAGCGTGTGCCCACCTCTCCAAGGGCGGCGGTACCCTTCCCGGGGCATCTCATCCACCATCACAGAGGGCAGAGCACACACATGAACACACACACACACATCCACACTTACTTTTCTGTCCTCAGCTCAGAAGAATAATTGAAACACTGCCATATACGTTTTCATTCTGTGGTGTTTGGACTTACACTGTTCTCGTGTCTGTCTTGCTTCTGGAATTCTCTGTAGCCCCAAAGGACAATGGAAAAAGTCCTTAGTTGAGCCCACTGGCTTGTTTTACTTCTTTTCCTTCCTTTTAAATGAACAATTATTGCCAGCTGATTTAAGCAGCCAAATGTTTTTCATTCTGAATTTTATTTTCCTCTTTACTCTTTATTGAGAGTCTTCTTTCAGAAATTTACAGTAAATACAGATCTGTGTTGAAGCTCTCTCTGCATTGGTGAGACTTCTAACACAAATTTAATTTGTTCATTAGTGACATTTTAGTTATATATGTATATATTTTAAGCTTTTCCAGTGTCATACCAGTTGGCAAAAGACTTTCTTATTCTGGACTTCCTTTAATATATGAGTTTGTTCTTCTGCAAGTGAATGCTGCTAAAAAGAAAATGCGCTAAGATAAAGTTCTTAAAGGAGTCTGCTTGTTCATTGTAAAACAACTATACACGCCCCCTGCCAAAAAAAAGAAGTACCCATAAAGCACTCATACTGCATGCATGGTTGTCTCCAAGAAAAATATGTTGGCGACTGTTTGAATTATAAGCTGAATTAGCCACTTTTTTTCATGGAACACCAGTTTTACTTGAAAGGATGATTAGCAGAAAAACTATGGTTGTTTCAGATTCAGGTACTTGGCAAACGTTTTCTTGAAAATGAACAAAGTGAGCCTGTCACTTCAAGGGCAGTGTTTGTTGCCAATGATAAAATTTGAGCATTCGCATGAAAAGTAGAGTTTTGGAAAACTTGTATCTGCCACTGTGAGCTTCACAGCTTCTCAGTACTTAAAGTACTTCTCTGTTAACCACAGTGAGGCTATTAATAAATGTGATTTTTATAAGTATAATGAAATGTGTCAACATTTGGAAGATCTACATATCACAGTGAACAATATTTTCCATATAACTAATTATGATAATCCAAAAATCACCCCTGGTAAAATGTGCCAGATAGACCACTGGATTTTAATGTAACAAACTATGAAAATTCATTAATATAGTTTCAGATTTCACATCATAAAGAACCTTCAAGAGACTTCACTTGTTGAATATTGGTGTTGTATCAAAGATTTGCCACATAGATAACTGAGCACAGGGAACTGTATTCAGTACTCTGTAATGACCTATATGGGAATAGAATCTAAAAGAAGAGTGGATATATGTATATGTATAAGTGATTCACTTTGTTGTACAGCAGAAACTAACACAAGATTGTAAATCATCTATACTCCAATAAAAAATTAATTAAATTTAAAAAAGAGACTGTTAGGCATTTTAAGTAATGCTGACTAGAACAAACTAATGTTCTAGTAAGCATTTTAGTGCTCTGCTGACAACGTGTGTCCTTTTAAACCCATTCTCTGTTGAAGAACTAAGGTCATGGGAAGTGTAGAGATAAGCTTGACCTCATCCCAGCTTCAGCTGTGCCAGGCTTGAAAAGAAAGTCTCAGTTTTTTGTAGTAGTTAATTTATTTTTGGTGGTTTCTGTATTGAGAGACACCATATTTTTCTGTAAACAATATCACTCATCTAACATCACTTTAAAGGCTTTTAAGTGGTTCAATAAAGGTTTTAATCCTTTAGATGAAGGTGTAAAGATATCTCAGTGTATTTTGCTTCTAGGGTTTACCTTAATGACAACTGACTTTCAGTGCAGTCTGCATCATTTAAACATCATTTCCACTGAACTTTCCATCCTAGGAATCCTGATTTCAGTTAATGAAAAGGCAAAAGCTAGTCTGAATTACTACTTGACTAATAAGAACTTGAGTACATGCATGCTATTTGTAGGATGCTATTTTAAATCTTTGGTTCAAAAGATAGGATAGGATTTCATTTCTAGAATTATCCCTAAGGAAGAATTTCTTACAGTCACAATTACTATGAAAACTCCTTAATTCACCCCATAAACAATTTTTATCAATTTGTCTAAATTTGTTAATGTTTCTTTGTGGCCCCCCAGTTTATTCCTTCACTTTCTGTCTCTTGGAGGTCTGATCACCACCCTGGTGCCTGGTTAGAAAAATAGAGGTTTCCATTCTTGGGTGGAAACTGGAGAGCGACCACGACCATTTGCTGGTTCTTGCCCGCTCAGCTTGCCTTGACGCTGCCGGGCTTGGCAGCTTCTGTGCTCTGAGATGGCGGGGAGATGCCACACTATTTAAACTGAGTTTTTTCTCAAAACTTAAAAAATTTTGTTTTGCTAATTAGGAATATTTAAATTCAAGTGCACTGTATCTTGTGACAACTCTATTGCAGTGCATTTTTATTTGCATCTCCTTTCTCTGTAGGAATAACTTGACTGTTATCGACATGATTGGCGTAGAAGGATTTGGAGCAAGAGAGCTACTGAAGGTGGGCGGGAGACTTCCTGGCACTGGAGGTTCACTGCGCTTTAAGGTGCCTGAGTCCACACTGATGGGCTGCCGGAGACGTGAGTCCCTGCGTGTGGTCCGTGTGTGTGGTCTGTGTATGTGGCACTTGGACAGGACAGGCTTGGTGCCAAAGCCAAGAGCAAAAGGAGATATGAGAAGATTCTTTTAAAAATTTACAGTAAATTCATTGTATTGATGCTAATAATTAAATCAGGCAAACATTTGAGTATATGTAGGCTAGTACCACTTGCTTAGAAACAATAGCCTTAGATATTTAACCCAACTTAAATAATAGATATGGGGGGAAAAGTATAATGTTACCAGTAGAGTGTCAAATATTTAAGATAAATAGTGTGAAACTGTTAATTTGGTTATCAGTTACCTAATCCTAAAAAAATCACACCAAAATGATAAGTAGAGAGAAGGCTGAAGGTGAACTAACCACCCTTTTGCAGTAATGGAAATGTTCTACGTCTTGTGTTGTCCAGTACGGCAGCCACTCGCTACATGTGGCCAATGAGTGCTTAAAATATAGCTCGTGTGACTGAAAAACTCAATTTTAAAATTTATTTAATTTAAATTAAATTTAAATTTAAGTAGCCATATGTGTCGAGTGGCTACTGTATCAGACAGTGCAGATTTAGAAATTTGTTTAAGTGTTCCATTAGAAAATTCTAAGTTTTGCATGTATTTAAATTAAATGCTTTTAAACTATTTATATTAGTTCCAAGAACTTCCTTAAGAACTAAGCCAAAAGTAAAACAATAGATGTAAAATGTTTTTGGTAAATTCTGTCTTGTTTTTCTGTTATTATTTTTAATTTCAGGAACACACTGAAAGCATTTTAGTGTAACAGTATGTTTCCTATGGAGAAAACTGATTGGTGAAACCATTGGATAATTTGTAGAGCTATTTTAACGCCTGATTGTAAATTTTTTTGTTTTAGAAAACTATGCTAAATGAGCACTGAGTTTGAAAAGACTGGCCATTTTGCATTCAAAATCTTCATCAGAGTGTTCATTGTTTTTCATTCATTCATTCACTCATTCATTCAATAGTTTAGAGTTGCCTTGAAAGTTAGAATTATGGATGAGTATAAACCGTAGAACCAGATAAAATGTTAGTCCTAATGTGGAATAAACTGTGGGTTATAAATTTGTAGGAATACTTTAAAAATTGATACTTCTTCCTTTTTTAAACTCCCAACATGAAATGTGCTCTCATTATTTGCAAGGATTTAACTATTTACTACCTCTTAATGTAATGGGAGTTTGAACTGTGTTTCTAGTGTCCGTGATGGTTTTACACAGAAGCACACACACCCTCCTAACTGGTCCTGTTGGGTGTGAATGAGGCTCCTGGGGCACAGGGTGCATGGTGGCTCATGGTAAATCCAAACTATTAGGCTTCTGAGAAAAATAAACTTTTCACCTTAACTTTAATAAGTAAAAGAACAAAGAAGAGATTTTGGTTACTTTTGGTACGTAGGCAGATAATTTAACTTAAGGAAAACCTTGACTAGTTAAGTATTTTTATCATATTCTGGTAGTAGAATCTAGAACCATTCTAGAATTTAGCTAGGAATCATGCTTTGAGCTTGTATTGAAATTTTGTACATTTTAATCATGTAGATCATGATTTGTGGATGCAGTAAATGTTGATTCAGTAAATTATTTTAAATAAATTTTTCAGTTCATCTGTACTAAATATCACTTTTCATCCTCACTAGAACTGAAAGACAGCAAGCAAATTTTATCAATTACAAAGAACTTTAAGGTTGAGAATATCGGACCACTTCCTATAACTGTGACATCTCTGAAAATTAATGGGTATAATTGCCAGGGTTATGGATTTGAAGTTCTAGACTGTCAGCAGTTTTCCTTGGACCCCAACACATCCCGGGACATCAGCATTGTGTGAGCATTGGACTTTAACCTCATTTCAGTTTGGGGTCGCATTTACTGTATTGTGGGGAAAAACTTTTTTTCATTGGTAAGATGTCTTGAGTTGTTTTCATGTTAGTGTTTATCTTGCAGAAGTAAGACATTCTGCTGCCATTATGATTATTCTGTTTTGTGCCTAAAATTAAAACCATCAAAGTTTATAAAGATGCCTCTTGCTGTCAGGTTTACTCCAGACTTCACCTCTTCTTGGGTCATCCGTGAGCTGACTCTGGCCACAGCGGCAGACCTGGAGTTTCGCTTCACTCTCAATGTAACCCTCCCTCATCACCTGCTGCCTCTGTGTGCAGACGTGGTTCCGGGACCCAGCTGGGAGGAGTCGTTTTGGAGGCTCACCGTATTCTTTGTCAGGTAAGCTGCCACCTTCTCCACTGTTCCTCCCTCACTGAGTGGAGACGCCATCTAGCCGAGTTGCATGGAAATGTATACTGCCCGGTGGGATCAAAGCATATGAATTGAGTGGAATTTTGACGTTTGTGAAGTAGACAAAGTAGTTCCTGGTACGCTTGAAGAGAATTTACTATTCTCTAAACTAATTGTAGGAGAGTCATAGGACCTAGGAGTGTAATGGACAGTTGTGTTCCATATATGTTCATTGGCCGTCCCAGTAGAAGATGTGAATGTTATATGTAACATTTAGGATATATGCACATCATCTGTGACATAGGATGTGTTATTAGCTCAGTGCAACGGGCAGTTTGAGATTAGAAGACTAGAATGACCCTTTAAAATGTGATTTTATCCTGGAAATGTCTTTAAAAATTGAACTGGTATGTCAGAATTATAAATATTCACATTTTCAGAAACAGTTTTTTTGAATCTTTAAGAGGTGTCAGAAATTATGGAGTCATTCCATATCCATAAGATATGGAATCTTAATAGCATTTCTTTAGACTTTCCCATCGATTGATTCACCACTCTTCTGTAGAGCTAGTCTTTTTTTTTTTTAAATTTTTATTGGCGTATAGTTGATTTACAATGTTGTGTTAGTGAGCTAGTCTTTTTAATGCCAGTCACAACCGGGCAGTAATGAACCCCATTGCTTTCGTCCTCAGTTTGTCCCTGTTGGGTGTGATTTTAATAGCCTTCCAACAAGCACAGTACATTCTGATGGAGTTCATGAAAATGAGACAGAGGCAAAATGCCAGCTGCTCTTCACAGCAAAGCAATAGTCCGATGGATGTAATCAGCTCCCATTCTCACAAGTAAGAATTCTTGTAGTGTGGGGAGAGGGTTCTCACCTTTGGTATGACTCATTTCTGATTTTATTTTAAGGTCATATACATTTTGGTTCCAAATTTGTTTCAGTACAATTTTCTTTAAGTCACTGTGTGACAGCTACACCATTTCTTTCATTATAAGATAGACTTCACGTAAGGACTTAGTTTATTAAAGCTCCCGGAGCTTTAGAAGAACGAAAGGTGAGAGCTCCTTGATGTACCCCATACTGCTCCCTCTTTCTCATGGAGTTAGAAACAGAGAGGGAGAGGTTTACTTGGTTTGCCTTTATGTTAAATGTTTTTCTTCTTAAATCCAGAAGCAATTGCAAGAACTTTCTCGATACCTACAGCCCCTCTGATAAAGGTCGAGGGAAAAGCTGCCTTCCGGTAAACCCCCCGCAGAGCAGGATCCAGAACGCGACGAAGAGGAGCCCGGCCACCTACAGCCATTCTCAGAAAAAGCACAAGTGCTCAGTCTATTACGGGAAACACAAAGCCAGTGCAGCCGTCGCCGGCAGTGCCAGCGCCCCTGCAGAGGACAAGCAGGCCTCGGCCCCAGGCAGCTCCCTGGCTGCTGCTAAAGAGGACGCATGCCCTGCCGGGATGGGCGAGACCTGGATGGGCCTCAAGTACACAGGTGGCCTAAACGTCAACCTGCAGAAGAATCTAACTCTTCCCCAAAACTTACTGAGTAAAGAAGAGAACACACTGAAAAACGCAATTGCTGTCAGTAATACTTCCGAGTGTCACGTGAAGGAGGGAGTACAGACATGTATGTTTCCTAAGGAAACGGACCTTCAGATTTCAGAAAACATAGCCGAGCTCAAGGAGCGAGAGGTCTGTCCTCTGAAGACCCCTAAGAAACTACCTGAAAATCACTTGCCGAGAAATTCACCTCAGTGCCAGTCAGACTTGCCAGAAATTTCCAGGAAAAATAATGGTAATTTTTCCATCCTCCTTGGTGACTCTTCTCTCTTGTTTGTCTCCAGTCTGTTCTTAGTGGAATTTGTCCCTATCTATGACTTTAGTTTGAACTGTGGCCGCTGAATTTTTAGTTCACACACAAAGTTTTATTAGCAAAGGTATAAATGTTGAAATACCATTTCTGAGAAGGAAAGTTTAGGATGGGACACCAAGTTTTTAGAGCATCGTGGTTAAGAAGTTGACTTTTTTCAGTCCATTCATTAGAATGATGCGAATATTATATTGTATTGTTGGAATTTATGGATACCTCTTCTGAAGTATCTTTTTTTTTTTTTTTTTCGT
>NW_006793744.1:1774142-1810459 GCF_000442215.2 Lipotes vexillifer
TGCATCGGCAGGCGGACTCTCAACCACTGCGCCACCAGGGAAGCCCCCGAAGTATCTTTTATCTTGGCTTTTCAGACTGTTTGCAAAAATCAATCAGCCTATGACATGTTTCTGATGGAACAAAACTTACCAACTCTCTGTATGTAACAGCTGCCACCATTGCATGCTCCTTCTCCCTGGTTCTTCTCTGGTCATGTTCCTTGGTTAAAAGAAGGTAGATGTTCTCTCGTAGCAAATGCAGTTAATAAAAATGCAAGCAAAACTAGACTAGGAAGCCTACCTACACATACATTTGTCATTAAATCTTTAACTGATCTCTCTGGCTTCTGGCATAAGAGCCTGTGCTTATTTTTGTGTGTTTATCCTGACCATTTCGATAAGCACATTTCTACTCCCATTAAGAGTCAAATTTTTGACACTTTTTAATCTGGAAGAATCAGTTACCTTTGATCTTATTTGAAACATCTAAATATAAATAACATCATATTTTTCACTCCTTGGTATTGTAGAGAAGATTGTATTAATAGATTGGCTGATTCTAATGAGCTTGGTGCATTTAGTAGGGAAAATACCAACCTGAATTTTAAATGTTTCATCAAAGGATGTTTCTAATTCAAAAGGAAGGCAGGGTCCTCTGAGTAGAACATGGTTTGGGCAATTTGTGCATCACTCCCAGTGCCCCTTGTTCCACCCTGTTGGTGCCGTTTCGCCGGCAGCAGTGCACACGCTTGAAGAGGACTCCTGTTTGCAGGGCCAGCTATCCCCACGGCCTCTCCCCCAGTGTGTGAGTGCGCCCCCTGGATGAAGCCTCTACCAGATCTCCATGAAGTCACAGCATTCCTTGTCTGAGGGTGTTGATGGTGGGGCAGAGGGGTGTCTGTTCATCCATTTCTGTCCTGACACTGTCTAGGGCCCAGACTACAAAACTCTTGTGAAAGGGTGAAATTATGGAGTGAGTCTAGCTGGGTTTTTCTCTTGTTTCATGTGTCGTTTAGGCCTGAGGACAGTATTTGACATAGGCTGACTTCACACAAACTTAAAATCAGACTTATTTGAGGGACTTGTTCCTCCAGAAGTGCGTCTTCTGTGGTCCAGTGCATCCATCAGACATCTGGGTAGATGTGCCTGCAGAATGCAAGGGCTGTGGCCTTGTGGGTGGATGGATGGGAAGGCCTTCTGCATCAGAGCTCTTTGAAGGGCATGGACCAGCCATGTAGTGCCAGGGTGGGTCAGAGGATTCGACTTGGTGCTCCTGGATACTCTTGTCCAGTACATGCTGTTTAATGCCTGCAGTTGAGCCTAGATGACCATATAGTATCTAATAACACTTCAGCAAGTATGAGTAAATTTAATAAGGGAGCCCACAAACATAGGGTTTGCTTGTATCATTGTAGATGGCAAACCCGCCCTGAACCTTTCCTCCCTGTACAGATGACTGGTACGCTTATGATGCTTTAAATGAAAACCAATCTCTCACTTCAAGAATTTTTAAAAAACTGCTCTTTAGCTGACTTGTCAGCCTGTTAAGCAGTGTTAAGCAGTATCAGGGTGATTGCTGGTCAGATCACATAAGATTTGATGAAAGAACTTTGGCTTTCCACCATGTTCATACCAGCAAATTCAAAGGTGCTCATTTGCAGCCCTGTATTTCTTTCCAGAATTAATGTGTCAGCAGGAGGTTCCTCACAGGGAAATCCATTCACTGACATGTATTTGGTTCTGACTGTTAAACAAGTGGCCTGCCATCAATTTACAATTTAAACATTTTAAAGAATTGAGAATTTTAAAAATAAGAAAGGACTGAGAAATTTAGGGGAAGCAAATTGTAGTTTGAAGGTAAGATATGGAGTCTTTTGGTCATATTGAGGGTTCAGGGTTCCTTTGTCAGAATTTGAAGGAAAGCATTGTAATAATGGTGACAGATGGTGACAGGCAGGGAGGGGGTCACAGGGTGTAAAGAACACTCAAGAATGAGAAAACCAAAAATGTAAGAACCTTCCAAGTTTTCACTTCCAACTTTGAGCATCAGTTCTTTTCTTATTTTGAAAAGGATTTCACTTTGTGTTTCCATCTTAAGATCCTTTCTAGAATCTGAAGAAAACAGCTTCAGTCTTGCGAGCTGAACTGATGGCCCCTCGGGAACTTCCACTCACTCAGTTGAAACCAGTCAGTGTCTTTGCCACATTCTAGCCGTTTCTCCCAAAGTACACAGACGTTCTTAGAACCACGTCTAGTGACAGGACTGCCTTTGGGAAAGGGGACTGGGGAGGTGGCCTTTCTCCCGAGAGTGCCTGAAATGGCATCCCGAATTCTCCAGAACTCCTGGAGGTGCCTGAAGCACTGTGCCTTTTCTTATTCTAAGACAGTTTTTTTTTCTGAGGGTAACTTCTTGTGTGAGAACGAAATCTTCCAGGCTGTACATTAATGGCTCTGGCTACGTGCTCACCGTTGTTGTTGTGGAGAAACAGAGTGTTTTCTGAATAACAGAAAATGTGTCACCCCTTTTCTGCTGTTTCTCCTGCCTCCTCCTGAGAGGCCTGTAGTAAATCATAAATTAAAATTCCCGATAGAAATGCAGTCTCTTGACAGATTCTTCAGGGCTCTGTTTCACACACTTGTTTTTTGGCATCAGCCTGTCACAAACAACCGTGAAACAGCGACGCCTTCCAAGCATGTGTTACATGGTCCAGAGTCTTTTGATGCTCTGACAACAGCAGGGCTTTATGTGTCATGTAAGTGATCTTTTGAAATTTGTCTCTTTTCAAAATGTTTATAACTGTTATTTTTTCCTTATATGATCAAAATAATACAGATTTAGAATTAGGGCTAGAGGCAAATTGCTTCTGGCCTCAGGAATAGTTAGCACATTTTTCGTTGTTTCTGCTTATAATAATGTAAAGGATAATGAACTTTTAAATTTAATAATACCGTAAAACCTTGACATTAATAGCACATGAAAGTTTTCACTGAATTAGATAGATACCTCCAAAATTTCTGAAATACTAATATTTGCAGAAATTCAAAAAATAATCTCATTTGCACGGATGCTCGTAACTGGAAATGAAGATCTGGTGGTTTACTCAAAATATATCATACAATTAGATTTGATTCAGTAGAAATCCAAGCAAGATTCTGGCCCGTTAACTTATTCCTGTTCTTGTATTTGTTTTGTTATCTTTGTGGCTCAAATACTCCTCCTCCGTGAGATAAATGCCAGAAAAGCGTATAATGCTGTGAGTAAGCACGCTTAGTAGGATGCCATGGGATGGCTCCATTTTTTAAATGAAGTGTATGCTCACGGTATTTCTGAATCCTTGAATATTGTCGTGATAGAATTTCTCAAAGGCTGAATTTGAATTCATTTTATTGTTGGTCCTAATTCTTGGTCCCCACAATAGGCATTAGTAATTTTCGGAGAGTCTGTGCTTTATCCCTTTTTAGGGGGTAGTTTAGTGTTGGATATTAAATTTGGATCCTTCCTAAGAAACTTTGATGACTAATACTTTTAGTGCTTTTCTTGGCCTGAAGAAAACCATTTTCTCATGAATTAAGACCCTAGGAAAGTCACAACACATTTTTGGAGGAGAATATCTATATTCCGTTCATACTGATGGCTTCCTGAATCTGAAGTGATGTCTTTGTTTATGATGTCTTTTTCTGTTTGGACCCCTGTCTCCCTTGCTCTTGGCTTTTTCCTGGCTCATTCACGGTCCTGGATGGTTTCCTCTGTGGGCGTCTCACACCCAATCTGTATTGCAGAGGAGTTTATGCTTGCCCAGCATTTTTATAGCTACGTAATTACATAATTTTCCGTTAACAAAATAAAAGAATGCTTACCTTTTAAGCGTCATTGTTGAAATGTATGCATCTTGCTTTGAGTGAGCTTGATTTGTAGCTTCAGGATTGCAGGGTCTGGAGGGCGTTTGACCCCGTTTGGGTTGAGAGCCTCGTGCAGCCCCAGGCCCCTCAGCAGGGCCGGATGGGAGCCGGCAGCCTGCTCTGCTGTGATGTATTTGCACCGTAGGCATCTACACTTTCTCAGATGGCCAAGGTGTCGTAAGGGATTTTCAGTTAAAGAAAAAAGGGGAAGGCACTGAAATCCTTTCTGATTCCTGTTAGAACACTGAGCCCAGTTATGGTGGGGTTGAAGTCTATTTGACCATATGTCAAAGTCAAGGATAGAAGAAGAAATACACTTAGGAATGAAGTCACTTGAAAAAGCAAAGGAAAGGTCACGTTTCAGATGTGGTTCCTGCCGGTACAGACCTTGCCAGCAGGATTGTCTCACACTTGGTTCTCACCCCGCGGGTGCTGTTCCCAGGGCAGGTGGGTGTTTCCTGCAGGAGAAGGCTCTGCCCTCCAGCAGTTCATGTGTCTATTGGTGGTGACCCTTTATATTTCTGTCTGTTCTGGTTGCATCTTCATAACAGTCAGTCAGGGTAGGCAGAGGAAGTGGTATTGGCATTTCATAAATAAGGAAACTGGAGCTCAGGGAGCTTAAGAGACTTACTTCTGATTAGTAAAACTAATTAGTGTCTGAGTCATGACCAGAACCCAAGATCTTACCTCCCTCTCTCCCTCCCCTAACTTAAAAAAAAATGTGGTAAAGTATATAGAACCTAAAAGTTACCATTTTAAATTGTAAAGCTCAGTGGCATTAAGTACATTTACATCATTGTACAACCCATCACTGTCATCCATTTCCAGAACTTTTTCATCATCTCAAAACAGAAACTCCGTACCCATTAAGCAATAATTACCCGTACTCCGTCCCCCCAGCCCCTGGGAGCCACCATTCTACTTTTTATCTCCATGAATTTGATGACTCTAGGTCCCTCAAAGAAATAGGATCACACAATATTTGTCTTGGGACTGGCTTATTTCACTCAGTATAATGTCTTCAAGGTTCATCCATGTGGTGTCATGTGTCGGAACTTCATTCCTTTTTTTCCTCATCTTAACCATTTTTGTGTGTACAGTTCAGTAATGCTAATTATATTCACATTGTAGCACAGTGAATCATTCCTTTTTAAGGCTAATGGTGTTCCATGGTATTTACCACATTTTGTTTATCCATCCATTCGTCCATGCACGTTTGGGTTGTTTCTACCTTTTGACCTTCATGAATAGTGCCGCTATGAATAATGGTGTGCCCCTGCTCTTTCTTCCCATGACCTCTTTTAACGACTGTTTGTAAAACTCTTAATATAAGTACATTTTCACCTGTAAGCAAAATAAATTTCTAGAGCATTGTGGATGTCAAAACAGTCCTTAAGTCTAAATCTCATTAAATCAAATGAGATTGTTTGGTGTAGGAAGAAGATTTAACTATGGGGAATGTGAATGGAAATAATTAGCTAGAAATTGAATCATTTTTATTTATTCAAGGGAATAACCAGCAAGTGCCTGTCAAGAATGAAGTAGACAATTGTGAAACTTTGAAAAAGGTTGACACAAAGTCTGCTTCAGAAAAGAAGATTCACAAAGCATCTAAAGAAGACGTATGTTCTGAGAAGCAGGACGTACCTTCAGTCGAGGTCTGTATTCCTTTTTTTCTTGCCTATTAGAACAAAACCCAAGTTTAGGACTTAGAGTGCAAATATCTATGTAATAACTGTACGTCTGTATTTCATACTTTTCAAAGAGGATAGTTATGTATTTGAATCCACATTGATAATTGGTGAGGTTCATGTATTCAGAAAGTTTATTTATCTTCTAATTATACAGGAGATACTAAAACAATTTTTGGTGATATCGGATAGCTTTTATTCTCAAGAGAAGCTGTTCTTAAGCAAATGGATTAACTCCTGGGTAAAGATGGTGGAGTAGAACCAGATCACATATCTTGCCTCTCCAGTTGTTACCCAACATCCATTTTTAGGGCAAAATCTTGCTGAGTTAGAAGCATTATCCAGGATCCACAGGAGAGGGATGCCTTTCTAGCTTCAGTGCATGGGCCCTGGTGTGACAGAATCCCAGAAGAGAGGGCAAAGCTTGTGCACTGACCCAGCCAGCTCTTTCCCTTCCCACTGTGTAGGCCACTGCAAAGTGTCTAGAAAGCAGAACCCAGCCCTGTATCTCATAGGAACTAAAGTTCCCAGATAAAGGTGGGAAAGGGATTTCGGAGAATTTATCTACTTCACAACAGGACAGAGCTATCTGTGTATTAGCATAAGCACAGTGAAAAAAAAATAGCATTGCAACTGTTCAAATATACTATAGTAAAAACTGAAGGAAAGGAGTAGAACGTACAGAAGACAGACCAAGATCCCAATCTAGATGAAAACATATCCAGAGACCTGAAGGGAACTCTGAAAATACTTCACACTATAGACTATGAATTCAATAAAATTCTAGCTTTTAAAGGCAAATTAATATACTACGATGAGGTTGGAAGAGATATTGTAAAGTTAAGTCAATAAATGTAGACAGTACATTACCTATTCAGTGGCCAAAAATTGACTTATTGACCTGAAGGAAAGGCTTTGAGGTAATCAGAGTGAATGTGGAGGAAAAATTTTAAGAGACTGCAGATTTTGGAGAAAAGATGATGATAGATAAGGGGACAAAGACAAAAACAGTCCAACATCAGAATAATGATTGTGTCAGTAAATGGCCCAACAGTGGATCAGAAAAGTATTCAGAGATGTAATAGAAGAAAAATTTCCCAATGTGAGTGAAAAACTGAATTTAAAGATCCAAAGGCACACTGTGTACACCAGGAAAAGCTGATGTGTGATATTGGACATAGGCACATCCTGGTTAAGGTGTTGAACTTAAAGCTTAAAGAATTGTGCGGAAAAGGCAGGAAAATCAAGAAAGACACACCTAGGCTTGCCTCAGACTTTGTAGAAACATCTAATGTCTGAGAACAGTGGAACAGTATCTTCGAGAGAATGAAAATGTGAACACGAACATTATGTCCAGTGAAGCTGGCACTCAGGCACGAAAGCAACAGACATTCATCTGTAAACTCAAATGAACTTGGGAGCCTTCCTTGAAAAATGAAGTTAGTGAAATTTAGCCAACCAGGATAGAAGTTTGAGGAAGCTGTGTTAAAGGTCTTTTGAGGTTTCTGTCCATTTTATATCTAGAACTTTGGTTAAACAGTGGGAAGTTATGGTTGCAAAACAGATTGCAAATATTAAAACTTTAACAAAACAAAAATAGTAATAAAATCTGCAAAAACAGGGTGGGACTGAAAGGTAAGTGAAAGTAAGTTTTAATTTTATCTTTCTTGGTAACTAGCCAATCCTGCGCAAAACTGAAACAAGTAGTTTAAAAGGGTGAAAACCTACGAAAATATCTTTCACCATCTTTTTCTTAACCTTAGAAAGATCCTTAGGAATTGAAAGTTGGCATTCCGTTGGTTCTACTTCATTTTCTTCTAAGTTCAAATAAAATTGAGCCATAAATTTGTATTTAAAAATAATGCAAGGTCCTGGTGTTCTAAATTTCTCCCATCATCTGTCCTCCCATCCTTGTGTATGTATAGGTTCTTAAAAAGACACATTAAAGAATAAGGTTTGCCAAATAATCAGTGGGAGAACCTGCTTATTTCTGAGTGATGGGATTTTGCATGATTTCTTTTTTCCTTCTTTATGCTACTCAATTTTTGCTTAAACTCTACAAAAAGCATGCATTTTTCATTTAAGTAAATGGAATGAGAGTGATACCAAATAAGAAAATCGCAGACATTCCAAACCGGGAATTTGTGGTCTGTCGAGAAAGACATTTCCATGTAGTCAAGTGCTAAAGTCAGTGCATAGTAGAGGGGATTGCAGAGATGGGAACGTCAGCTTAGCTTGCAGGGGCCATGGGAAGCCCCGAGGAGGAAGGAACTTGTGCAGGGGGAGTGTAGAGAGCCGGCACCACCGGGTCTCGTGGCATGGTGGGGAACAGTGAGGGAGTCATCTGACCGAGAAGGAGCTTAGTCAGGAGGGGGAAGGAAGGGGAGGGCAGAGGCAGAGTCCTGCCCGCTTGCCAAGGCCCTCGTATGCCAACTCAGAGTTTAGACTTTAGTCCCTGGATCTCAGTGGGAGACACGATGAAGTAAGTAAGCACAAGCACTAGGAAGGGAAGGTTGCCTGCTCAGGAATTTCAGGATCAAATTTTTACAAGCACGTTGGTCCAAACAAAAAAGTCTTTTTGGAGGATTTGGCCTGAGGGTGGCCAGTTTGGGGACCCTGCTGCAAATCATGGAATGCTATCGAAGGGTCCTGAACTGGGCAGGGGGTGGCGGGTAGAGGAGGGTGTACAAGAAATGGAAAACAACCTGTGGGCTGCGATCTTCTTGAAGGTGGTAATTGAGTATCTTTCAATTCAGTTTCATGGAGATGGGCAGGGCACCTGTTATAAAGAGCCAGTGTGGTGGTTTAGCGAGTGCTTGAATGAATGTGTGAATAATGCATTTCTGAAGGATCGGTCCTAGTGTTTTGGAGGCTGGGTTGGGGAGGGCAGAAATGGATACCAGCTCTCTTCTCACCGGGAGGCTGCTTCTCTGCTGGGAGGTGTGATGTAATCAAGATTCTGTTTGGGCAGGAGCAGGGGTGAAGGACGGGAAGAGGAGGTAGGAGACAGTGTAGAAGGAAGACCAGCAGGACTTCTTAGCACCTGGCTGCATAAAGGAGAGGCGCTGGCTTTGCTTGCAGAGCCATTTGCAAAAAGCAACTTGAAGGTTTTAAGTCTGGGTAACTGAAAGATGGGGAATTGGGGCTGCATTTTAATGTTTGTCAGGGCCGTGTGCCTCGTGGTTAGCAGCATGGACTTTGCGCCCGGTGTGAGCCCAGCTCGACACTTACTCTGTAACACTGGGCGAGTTACTCAACATCTCAGTTTCCTCATCTGAAAAATGAGGGTAATAATAGTATCTCTGCCTCATAGGTTTGTGAGGACTGGAGGAGTGAATATAACAAGTGGTTAGAATAGCAGCACTTGTGAAGCACTGTCCAGTAGTAAGAATCAAAGAGGTGACAGGTGTGACTGTGGTCATTGCCGACAGAGGGGGTTGGCTGGACTTGGACGTGGCAGAGCCTGGTAGATGGGAGATACCGAGCCGGAGCTGCCATGGCGAGGCCGGCCCGGGCCTGGGACTTGGGAGTTGTCCCCATGGAGTTTAGAATTGAAGGGTGACGTGAATTCTCTGAAATGTGCGCGGAGACCAGCGGCCTGAGTCTGCTTGATGGAGCAGGTGTAGTGATGGAGGGCAGGCACGCCGGCTGGGCCATGGAGACAGGGCACGCAGTCGGGAGCGGAAGTCAAGTCATTGGATCTGGGGGAGGAGAGACTGGACGCATTGGGAACGGGGACGTCCGTGCTGCCCGGCAATGAAGTGGAAGCCGAAGCTGAGTGGTGCCGACCCCTCCCAGATGTGTCCTGGGAGGAGAGGTGGGAACTGATCACTGCAGGGCCCTCGGTGCAGGGCTGTCTGGAGGGGACCCTGAGGTCAGGCTGGGGATGCTGCACTGTCTTCCGCGTGTGTGGGTGCCGTGCCCCCACCTCACACGTCCCCCAGCCCCGAAGTCTCACCTGGCTCCCGTCCAGACTTGCCCTCTGTGCCGGTGCCCCCGGCAGTGTCTTCACACCAGGTTGAGGGGGGCACGGGCCGTGTCTTGATCCCTGTCCGTGGCACTCAGACACTTCTTGGCCTTGGTCCCAGGGCTTGGGTAGGTTCCTCCTTCCCTTCCTGGTCTGTGATCCTGGGCGGGACGGATGTCTGCTCTGGGTGCAGGCAGCGGGCTTGGCTGCAGTAGGGCTGAGGGTCTGGGGGCTTGGGCTGTGCTTGGGGCTCCGAGGTTGCTTGTAGTCACCTGGGCAGGATGGGGGCGGAGCTGTGGGCTTTCCTCTCTGCTGGCTCTGGGGGCCACTCTCAGTTTTGTGGGCTCTTCTTTAAACCACCTTGAGTGTACTTTCCATTTCATTGTTCATTTGGAGAAAATCATTCTCAATAAACACATTCCCAAGTGCAGTGCGCTGTGTTTGTTTTTCTTGTACATTCTTGGAGCCTGACTTTGCAGCTTAGAAAATTGTACAGATCTGTCTATAGCACATGGGGAACATTCCTCCAGATTTATTGGCAAAGGAGGTTGAAGCCCAGATTTGGGAGCCGCAAACTAAATTTTAATCCCAGCCCTGGCTGTTTATTTTCTTGTAAGCAGATCTTTTTTTTTTTCCCCCTTAGAAAAGGAATTCATGATTATTACAGAAGCATAAATAAGGGAGGGCAAGATCTGTCCAAAATGGACCACTTTTTGCATTTTTCTGTATTCTCTTCCTTCTCTATGCAAGTGTTTAAAAACTTGGGATAATTATTATTGTGTATATGGAGCTTTATTATAATGTCGTAATTCTGAATTTTCTCATGTTAGAAATTAATGGGAAACTTTGTTTTCAGTGGTTACATAACATTCCATCATTTAACTGTGCCGTAATCCAAACCATTCCCCTGCAGTTGGACATTAAAGTTGTTTGCAACTTTTTATTTTCATAATAGCATGATGAACTAAGTCTGGCCTGTGTATCTGGTACATCCTTGCTATAGGTTTCTAAAAATAGAATTAGAGTGTCAACTGTTAGGGCCCCTGGTGTGTGCCGCCAGCTCGCTCTCTGGAGGCAGGGTCCCTGTTTCCCCTCATGCACTGTGCACGACAGCCATTGTGTTACTCTGGTCTCAGCAGCACCATTTTTTGGCAAAATCTTGGTCAGTGGGATAGTTAAGTGATTGTGTTTTGTTTCTCATCTCAGTTTGCCTCCCTTACTAGGGAAAAGTAAGCATTTTCCTTCACTTTTTGTAAAATTCTGAAAAACGCAAGCAAAAAGTCATTCATCCACGATCCTGCTGCTGACATTTAAAAAAATATTTTTTTTTTCTAAGTTAAGAAGTGAATGTCTAACCTGGTTTCTCTTGCCCTGCTGAGAGACACACGTGGTACCACACGTGGCTTCCCTAGCCTGTCCTCGTGTTTGCAGGCATAAGCACGCAGTGTCAACACACTTGTGTTTTTAAAGCCAAAATGGAAAGATGAGGTAATTGGTCTCTCCTAAAAACATACTTTATTATTAAATATTTTGGAGGAACTCTTCATGTTTTTGGCCTTCTCTATTTCTTTTGTGAATTTGCATTTCATGTCCTTTACCCACTTTTCTATTGAGTGTTAGTGTTTTTTTCTTGTTTTCTGTGAGAACATAGGTGAAGGTATTAGCTCTTTGTCTATCAAATAGTATCAGATTTTTTTCTTAGTTTGCCCTTTCCCTCTTATTTTTACTCGCTTTGACTTATGTACAGTGGCTTTAAGAATGCCTTTGTGCAGTCAATCTGTGATTTCTCTTTGATTTCTTTCTTTTCTTTTACTATTAAAGCTTAGGAAATCTTATTTCCCCACCCTGCGGCCAGTTAAATTGTCCCTCATTCAGGGAGATCAGAGAACTTCGTTCAAATAATTCAACAATGATGATGCTAATAGCTAAGTCTTATGTAAACTGCTTACTACTGTCAGGTACTTTAATCCTCACAACAGCCTTTTGGAAAACCTGGGAAACCGAGGCAAAGAGAGGCTAAGTCACTTGCCCAAGATGAATCAGCTTGTCACACGGAGTGAGGTTCAGACCAGGTGGTTTGGCCTCAGAGACTGGTCTTAATTTCAGGTCTGCGTGGACCCTTTCCGATCCCGGCTAGTCCTGCTTCGTCACACGTGGCACCTCCCCACCAGAAAACAAAGAGCCGATTGCCCCTGTCTTCTTCCTCCTGTTTCCTGACAAGTCTGTTGCTTTGGCTTTCAGGTTGCTTTCCCCTCTGCCCCACCTGCGGCATCCGCTGTGGGCCTGTCCTCCCCCAGCTGACCCCAGCCCCATGCCTCTGCACTGCCCCGTGCTTCTCTCTCGGTCTCTCTTTGTGTCACACACACACACACACACGCACGCACACACACACACACACACACACACACGCCCCTCTTCCCCAGCCCTCCTGTGTGTGCTGCTTCTCCAGCACTCCATCCACACCTCCTTGTCCAGCATGTCCCCCGTGCTTCTGAAACTCACTCTCCGATACTCACAGTAGGTGGCGATGCTTCTGACCACCAAGTTCCCGCTGGGTGTAGCCCTCCAGTGCCTCCCTTCTTGTGGCCTGTTATGCCATTCTAACCAGGCTGTGCTGAGAAGGCAGCCACGTCCTGAGTGACTCCTGCTCAGATCACCCTTCCTGGCTCCACTTGGGCCTGGTCCTTTATTTGTGGGTGACCCTGGAGGGACAGAAAGGTTCAGGTACTGGCTGTGTTGAAAAGCCTTTCTTGGCCCTTAAGTGGACAGAGTGAGGCAGAGGAGGGGCAGACTCTCCCCCCCTCCCCCGCCAGCAAAAGTTGGAAATTCACAGAGAGCAATACTTGAATAAATGTGGTTTGTATTTAATGTTTAACATTGGATCACATCTGATCATACATCTTTAATGTGTCTATTTAGCATCAAACTTAAACGATTAGCATACGGTCCTGTAGGATAGGACTTTGTATGTTTAACTTACCATGTTTTTAAAATGCCTTCAGAATGAGAAAAAAGGTAATACATATTGGGAGAAAAAATAAAGGAGTGTAAAGAAGAAAGCAAAAATACCATAATCCCACCACGTGTACACTTAAACTATCATTTTATTTCTAGTGTTCGTCTATTGTAGTGAGCATATTGCTTTGATGGAAGCATGAGGCTTTCAGTACCCCAGACATGTAATGTGCAGGCATCTAAAACCTTTTATTTTTCTTCTGCTTTAAAGGGGCAGCATGGTGGAAGGAAGAAAAGGAGAAAGTATTAGTAGACATTAGACATATGAGCTACTTAAAAAGGGAATCCCCCTCCCCTTGGGCCTGTTAGTAGACCATGCCTAACATTTAGAAGAGGGAAAAACCCAAATTAAAAAAATTTTTATTTATATGTGTATATATATATATGCATACATATTATATATAATATATTTCTGTCTCATGCTAAATTAAGTTTTTCAGAACCACATTGAAAAAACATCAAGCATATTCTTGGCATTATTTACTTGAAAAGCTTAAACTAGTTTGGAGCATTCTCTGGAGTTTTGCCTGTTCTCCTAAAGTTCATCTATAAACAAATAAAAACATAAATACACAAATTACTCCTCAGTTGAGTTTTTACACGATTTTTCTTCAGTAGTAATTCATGTGAATTGCACATACCAAATAAACAGGTGAAGGTCGGAGGATTTATTGCTGCTGAGGTTAACAGCAAGCTGACCATAAATTACTAACAGATGTTTTTCCTTTTCAGCCCCTTAGAAATTTTATAGGCGTTGGTTTTTTTTTTTTTCTTTTTGCAGAGGCTGAGGGGAGGTAGAGAAAGAAGGGAAATGAAAACAGACTAGAGATTGAGAAATGTATGTCTGTTTTCACTAGTGCTGGAATGTTCTGAATTCAGATGGAGTTGGTCTTCAAAAGTTAAAAGAAAAAACCATACACAGGTTTTATTTGTGTTAGTAGGTTGAAACCCTTACTAAAAGTTTTCTTTTTCCTCTTTAGCAGGAAGATCCTTATAGGAAGAAGAGGCTTCAGGAGAAAAAAGAAGGAAACTTACAAAATTTAAATTGGAATAAAAATCGAGCATGTAGAAAAAACAAGAAAAGGGGTGCTGCCCAGGTCTTGAGGTGTGTGATTTTTACAGTCCCTTTAAATTTTCCATCTATTATTTACTCTATAATTTTACATTTAGCTATTATGTTTCCATCTTATTTTTGTTACGTTGGATACAGATAATGTGAGAGTGTAGATGTTTGTGTTTTGAGATAAAGATATATTCTTAAAAGTAACATCTTCTGGTTATGTTTTTATTTATTTTGTTGAAAACCCCTTAAGATGAGCAAAATTTTAAAATTTTACTTAATAAAATGTAAAAAGCTATAGCAGGTTTTAGGGAAAAAGCATAGCCATCCCTCCACACCAGGGGCGTGGTGGAGCAGGTGGTAGAGGACCTCTGGGCACAGGCAGGCCCACGGTCCCAGCTTGACCCTGGCCGTCTGGGGTCCCGATAATGCAAGGGAATAGTCCCCACGCATAGAATCTTTGCCCCGATTGATCGTCCAGCAGAAGGTAGGTTCTTCCGCTGTGGGAAGTGAGCTGCAGATAGATAACTGCGAAGTTTGCCTGAAGCCCCAGAGGTGGTCGGGGGGCAGAGCCAGACATGACCCCAGGCAGTCAGGCAGCCTCCTTGGGAAACCTTGCTTCTTTTCTAACCTGTAAAATGAAGGTGCTGACGTGTTCGTGCGGATCCCATGTGTCTGTGTTCCCAGAAGTAGCTCTCCAAGCCTAATTTTACAGAAATTCCATAGCTCGAGAATTTTTTCCCACCAGGTCAGTAGCGCATCCATTCTGACGTCACATACGGAGTGCCTCTGGCAGACCCGTGCCCCTGCGCCCTCCGCCCTGGTCCCTGGGGAGCCTCTCAGGTGGCCCTCGCGCTGACGAGCTCCCTGATTCCTGTCCCGAGTGGGCTTCGGAGCCTGTTTCCTCTTACCTTGCCCCTCCGCTCCGGCTTTTCTTCCTTTGAGCACTGGCATCTGGGGTTTCTCTTTCTTGTGAGCTCAGCTAGGTTCTTAAATGTGTTGCTGTCAGATTTGTTCTCTAGCAGTTCCAGATTTGCGTGGGGAAGGGACTCCACCCTCCTGTAGTGGTTGCTCTTGTGGTTGGGAGGGAACTGTGGCAGAACCGCCCACGTGGTGGCCAGGACCCCCGCATGGAGGCACGTAACACGCTACTTACAATGTCTTCCACCTTTGCAATCGGGAGCTCGGACCCTGGGATTCAGCCCTGTAACACGTGCCCCCCTTCCCCGAATGTCCTATTCTGCTGGCGGAGGGCCAGGCGACCCCAGGGGGCCTTCAAGCTCTAGATCTGTGTCCTGCAATCAGCAAAATGCAAACAGGAAAAAGGAAAGATACGCATTATTAGATTGTTGATGGGTAATTATTAAATTATTAAATACTACTTACTAATGGGTAATTATTCTTATTTAGGCTAAATTATTATTATTATTATTCTTTGCGGTATGCGGACCTTTCACTTTTGTGGCCTCTCCCATTGCGGAGCACAGGCTCTGGATGCGCAGGCTCAGTGGCCATGGCTCACGGGCCCAGCTGCTCCGCGGTATGTGGGATCTTCCTGGAACGGGGCACGAACCCGCATCCCCTGCATCGGCAGGTGGACTCTCAACCACTGCGCCACCAGGGAAGCCCTGGGCTAAATTATTTGAAAGCTGCAATGTGGTCTCCTATAGAAAGGAAAGTCACACCTTGTATTTTCATAAAAATTTGATGGACTTATATGGTCACTTTAAAGTGGCATGTTTTTCTGATGTAGACATATAGAAAGATATAAAATTAGGGTGGAATTTCGCCAATTAAATGTTACAGTATATTTTTGAAAGCAGATTTCTGACATGCTAAAGAAACAAATTACGTTGTTAAAGAATAACTTCCAAGTAGCTTGTAGGTAATCAGAATGTTTTGAGAACATGATGCTTACGTAGGTGGTGGTTGTTGGACTGTCTGTTGCCAATCTGTCTCTATACTCTGTCTCTATACTCTTTACCCTGAGTGGTCACAAACTTATGAGACCATCGGCTTCATCTCACACCTGTCCTCCTACAGATGTGACATGAGGTACGGAAGTTGGACTGTGTGAAATAATCACCTAGGTCTTCACGTAGCTTTCTCTGACACATTTCTGTGTCTCCATTTACAAAGCTGTATTACAGGTTTTCCCTCAAGTTCATAGTCTAGTTAGAGAGATATAAGTGTTGGACTGTGAACTCCTTAGGGGAAGAACTTCATTCTTCTTTGTAGACGCCACACCTTTCCTAACAGTACGTGGCTCATGGTCGTCACTCCACAAATGTTTGCTAAATGAATGAATGAGAAAAGATTTCAGTTAACGCTTAGACCTTCCCCCAGACGCCAAGGAGCAGGTTCATCTACTGAGAGTCATGTTTTACACGAAAACCAAGGAAGACATACAGAGAGTCATGGGTTCTGGTCCTGCACCTGCCACTTACCAGTTGACCTTGGGGGACTCACTTAACCTGTGGAGTTTTACTCCTCTCACTGTAAAATATGAAGAAATTAAATGAGCTCCAACTTAATTCTCGTTCTAAAACAGCAAAAACTTGTTCTTCCTAATCTCTCTCCCTTACTTATCGTCTTCTCCCAGCAGACCCAGAGAGAAGAGGGCTCAAGTTGTCCCAGATTCACATTTTCACCTCTGCTAAATCTCAAGGAAAGCAGGTATGTGTGTATGCACGATAAAATGCAGACATGATTTTTTTGTGGCTCTTCCAGGCCTTCGGAACAGAGTGAATTAAAGCTGGTGTGCAGTGAATTTGAAAGGTCTGAGCTGAGCAGTGACATCGACTTAAGGAGCTGGTGTATCCAGGAAAACCCTGGGGAAGCATGTAAAACAGATGCTGGCATTGGAAGCAGCTTACCTGCCTCGCAGGGAGAGGCAGGTATGGAACCGCATGGAGCTACAAAACAGTGCTTCTGTTGGGATTGTTGTTGATTGTTAGTTCCTCGGGGAAGTGCCCAGTGTGAGAGATAATCACTTCACTCAAGCCTGAATGGAAAGCTGTCTGGATGAGACAGTAGGCTGCGATTCTTCTGAGCCTGGGCAGGCCCGTAGGGTTGCCCCTCCTACCTCCCACTCCTCTAAAATCTGGCCATTCTCGACTGTGTCATGCAGACGGCTGAACAACCGTGGGTGATTGCTCAGGACAGGACTCCCTTGGTGAAAGAGTGGGGTAGGGGAAAGCCAGGGGAGAACAGTGGCCGTTCTCACACCCCTGCGCCAGGTGGTTCCTGCAGAGCCAGGCTGCTGCTCCGCCGAGGGCTGCCGGCCAGTGACCTGGGGGCACCAGGGCTGGGTCCAGGGAGGGGTGGAGGGTGGCAGGAGAGGAAAGTACTTGGGTGGGGGGGGGGCGTGGGACACCGACACGCACATTTCCAGACACGTGTGTGTTGTTTCTCGGTCTTCCTGGAGGTTCTTCCCATCCACACATAAATAATACTCTGAAACTCTCGGTGGACATTTAAAAACACTTTTTATTAGAGTCTAGTTGATTTACAGTGTTGTGTTAGTTTCAGGTGTACAGCAGAGTGTGTCAGTCATACGTATATCTTGGTGGACATTTTAATACAAGAGAGAGAAATTACCTACACGTCTCCAGTCCAAGAGAGTAGCCTTGATTTTCTTGAGAGAAGTACTTATTTCCAGAACCACTTTTAGGTCGAGATTATCATTGGTGTTGACTGTCTCAGGCTAGACCACGTTCACTGTCTGGCCCACGGCAGAGCCTGTGGGGCCCGTGGCTCACCCCCGCGGCTTCCTCAGGGCCCATCGTCAGTTTCAGGGAGCGTCTTCCTTCTCGCTGGATGGGCAGAGGGAGCAGATCCTGAAGCTGAGCCCTGCCTTCTTCATACCTTGGCCTCTCTCCTTCTACTGGAAGTGGCATCAGGTTGAAAACCCTGTAAGCGGAACACGACTCCTCTCTCACTTCCCACAGAGGGTTACTTCCGGAAGCTGGGGAAGAAGCGCGTGGAGAAGTCCTGCTCAGACTCCAGCTCGGACTGTGGCAGCTCCTCGGGCAGCGTGCGTGCCAGCCGGGGCAGCTGGGGCAGCTGGAGCAGTGCCAGCAGCTCTGACGGGGACAAGAAGCCCACGCTGGGCCCTCAGCACTTCCTGCCGCCTGGTGAGTCTGGGACCGAGGCCTCCTGGCCCTCCTGCCCCGGTGCCCAGAACAGGGGCCTGATCTGCCTTCCGGTGCCGCCTGCCCGCGGTGGGCTCTGCATTCCCGTGCTTGCTTTGCTTTGCATTTTATCCACTTTCTTTTTTCTTTCTTCCTTCCTGCCTCCCTCCATTATTATTATTATTTTTTAAAGTCTGTATCTTGGAAACAGTTCGAAGAACTTCCACGTTTATTTTTTCACTTGTACATTTGTTTGTTGTGGTAAAGTATACATAACACAAAATCTACTATTTTAACCACCTTTAAGTGTACAGTTCAGTGGCATTAAATACGTTCACATTGTTGTGCAGTCATCACCACCATCCGTCTTTGGGCCTACTTCCCCATCCCAAACAGAAACTCGGTACCTATTAAACCATAGCTCTCCCTTCCCCACCCCTACAGCCCTGTGAACCTCTATTCTGCTTTCTGTCTATGAATTTGAATACTCTTGTATCTGGTAAGTGAAGTCATACAATACTTGTCTTTTGGTGACTGGCTTATTTCACTTAGCATGATGTCTTCAAGGTTCATCTATGTTGTGACATGTCAGGATTTCCTTCCTTCTTAAAGGCTGAATAATAAATATTCCGTTGTGTGCGGATAGACTGCATTTTATCTCTCTATTCATCTGTTGATGGACCCTTGGGTTTTTCCACCTTTTGTGTCTTATGAATTAATGTTGCTATGAACAGTGGTCCTCCCTTGTCTTTGAAAAATTCAAAGATACAGGAAAGGTCAAAGAAGCATCTATATTTCTGTCACCTAGAATTAATAACTCTTAACTTTGTCATATTTGCCCTCCTTTTTTTTTTAAGAGGTAATATTTTATAGTCTTCCGCTTCCTCCTGCTTGAGAGACTCACTGTCCACTGTAATGGGCTTGCTGTGTATTCTTTTAATCCATACTTTATTTTACATTCATATATCTATCAACAAAACAGAGATTTTTTTTTTTTTTTTTTTTGGCGGTACGTGGGCCTCTCACTGTTGTGGCCTCTCCCGTTGCGGAGCACAGGCTCCGGACGCGCAGGCTCAGCGGCCATGGCTCATGGGCCCAGCCGCTCCGTGGCATGTGGGATCTTCCCGGACCGGGGCACGAACCCATGTCCCCTGCATCGGCAGGCGGACTCTCAACCACTGCGCCACCAGGGAAGCCCCAGAGAATTGTTTTTAACTTACATAACGGAGATCATGCTTCAGTAAGCATGCTGCGTCTTGCTGTTTCACTCAGTGTTGTTTGTTATACCTCCATGTCTACGTAAAGATTTAATTCACTCCTTTTCACTCCTTTTCATGGTCAATATAGTACAGGTTAAGCTTTGTTATCAGGACAGGGGGGAGACAGGGGTTCCATTGGCGTCACCGTGGCGTCCATGGGACGCTCACTCTGTACGCAGGGCCATGGGGGGCGCTCCCCATGCCTCCAAGGACCTGGGCTCAGAGAGGTTGCGTGGCTTGTTGGACGCCCTGGGACCCTGACTCCCCCCGAGCCCAGCCCACTTCCCACTGCCTCCCGCTCATTACAGCGGCCTCTGCTGTGTCTCCTGCCAGCAGTGATTACCTATAAAGAAGCTCCTGTCTGGGAGACCTGGGCCCTGGCACCATAAAAACCTAGACACATGCGCACTTGTGATTTCAGTCTGTTTCTCAGCCTTTTTCACATGGTAGGCCCTTCCTGCAGGTGCCTTTTTAGACACTGTTTGCCTAATGACCCCCCACTGACATACACGTACATCTGTTTATTACTGTGTGCTGGAGAACACCATGAGGGCTTGGATGCAGGACGGCTTGCGGTGTTTTGTTTGGTGGTGGGGATGGTCTCCTTGGCCACTGAAGGCAGTACGCCTGATGGTGCTAACGCGAGAGTTTTTTAAATTGGTGCTTAACATCAATAAAAAATAGAAGTGCAGCTCTCGCTTGGGGGATAAGGCCAACAGCAGGAGAATGAAAAAGGTGAGTGATGGCCTTGCTTGTAACACAGGGCATAAGACTCAGTCTAGTTATGTTCAGAGGTTGTATAATAAATATCAGGAAAATGTCCCCAGTATAATTTTTTTAAAGATCTATTTATTATGTACATATTTATTTTATTTAGTTTTGGCTGCATCAGGTCTTAGTTATAGTATGCGGCATCTTTTGTTGTGGCGCGTGGGCTTCTCTCTAGTTGTGGCATGCAGGTTTTCTCTCTCTAGTTGTGGCATGCGGGTTCCCCAGCACGTGGGCTCTGTAGTTTGTAGCACGAGGGCTCTAGTTGAGGCTCATGAGCTCAGTAGTTGTGGCGTGCGGGCTTAGTTGCCCCGCGGCATGTGGGATCTTAGTTCCCTGACCAGGGATGGAACCTGTTTTCCCCTGCATCGTAAGATGGATTCTTTACCACTGGACCATCAGGGAAGTCCCCCACCAATATAATTAATTGTGTAAAAGATCAGAAACACAAAGTATTTTTGAAGTATGATCCAAGTTTTATACATATTCATATGTAAAAGTTTTTTAATTAAAAAATTGACTGAATATGTGAATATCAGTTAAAAGTGAAAAATAAATCACTCATAGGTGTTAACGATGTTAGCGATCTGCATCTTAACACAGGATATACACAGTTGAATTATGCTTATAAAACCTTCTGATCACCTTTTTGTTTTTATGCAGGAGACAGTGTTTCACAAAATGACTTTCCCTCTGAAGCTCCCATCTCCTTGAATCTTTCTCATAACATCTGCAATCCCACGTAAGTGTTTGGTTTTCCAGCTTTTACAGTATGTTTAAGGTACTGCTTTTTTCTTTCATTCCGTGTGTTTCTTCTTTGTGCTTGGTTCTGCAGGCTAAAATAGGAAAACCTTTTGAGGATGTGAGAAAGTAAAATCTGATTTTATTAGTAATTCAGGGTGTACAGTCCTTCCAAGACAACACGCTTGTTTGGGAGCGTCTCTGGTATCGCTGGTCCTTTCAGTGATACGGCCGCGTTAGAAGGTGTCACTCCTGAAAGTAGGAAGAACAGTAGTAACAGTAAGGATGGGAACCAGCTACTCTTTTCTAGGACCTGAAATAAAACTGAGCACTGATGATTCGGAAAAGTTTGCAAGAACCTAGGAGACACTCACATGTTTACGGTTTCACCGTGTGATGATTTCTGCAGCATCGGACAAAATAAACAAGCACCATTTACTGAGAGGGAGAAGAGGAGGGTATGTTAGAAGGAGAGGGTTTCAGAGTGAGGAGTGTGGTTAGGTTTTAGGCACCATGAGAGGACAGGGGGTGGTGTCATAAAAATGGAATGGATGAGGAAAGCTCTATGCGAGCTCTTTCTGTTAGGAGTAGAGAGTAAACCAGGAGTGGGAGGTTGCTGCCAGCTGCTGAAAGGCAGATTGGAAACTGCAGGCTACCTTAGTTAGCATTGTGCTGTTGGTGTTTGTTAAAACAAGACTTCCCTGGGGGCTTCCCTGGTGGCGCAGTGGTTAAGAATCCACCTGCCAGTGCAGGGGACACGGTTCGACCCCTGGTCCGGGAAGATCCCACATGCCGCGGAGCAACTAAGCCCGTGCGCCACAACTACTGAGGCTGCAGTCTAGAGCCCGCGAGCCACAACTACTGAAGCCCACGTGCCGCAACTACTGAAGTCCGCGCACTCTGCGGCCCATGTGCCGCAACTGTTGAGCCTGTGTGCTGCAGCTGCTGAGCCCGTGCACCTAGAGCCCATGCTCCACAACAAGAGAAGCCACCACAATGAGAAGCACGCACACCACAGCAAAGGGTAGCCCCCGCTCGCCACGACTAGAGGAAACCTGCGCAGAGCAACAAAGACCCAACGCAGCCATAAATAAATGAATGAATACATACATATATACATACCGACATACTCTTACACCAAAATAGAAGATTGAAGGTAGATGTTATTAAAAAAAAAAAAAAAAAAGACTTCCCTGGATCTTGGGAATTTAGTATTCCTCAGCCCTTTTGTGGGTGTATACCTTTATGTCTCTAGTGTCTTTATGGTTTTTGAGGGGAAGAATTCATGTAAAAACGCAGTCAGGGGCTTCCCTGGTGGCACAGTGGTTGAGAGTCCGCCTGCCGATGTGGGGGAAACGGGTTCGTGCCCCGGTCCGGGAAGATCCCAGATGCCGCGGAGCGGCTGGGCCCGTGAGCCATGGCCGCTGAGCCTGCGCGTCCGGAGCCTGTGCTCCGCAAGGGGAGAGGCCACAGCAGTGAGAGGCCCGCGTACCACACACAAAAAACCCCCACAGACTTAGTTACAGAAATTCAGCATTTCCTTGTACAGAGAGGGTCAGTGGCTCATCTTCTTGCTCTCCCCGCAGAGACGTGAGTAGCTTCCCCCGACCCGCGGACGCCCCCTGTCCCAGCCTTCCTGCCGGGCCTGCGGCTGTTGAAGAAGATAAAGGTGAGGCGCGTTGCTCTTGCTCCGGACACCACCCAGGTGTCCGTGTCTCGCTGCTGGCCGGGGAGCTTGAGGACAGACAGAGCTGGCTTGTCTGTGCCCCGGCTCTCGAGCGTCGGGGAGGCCCCTGCCCTCTGCCCAGGCGTCCTCGGAGCCCCTGGCCTCGGCTGCCCCTTCTGCACGGACCCTGAGCTCCCTCCTGGGACACAAGGCACAGGTGGCCTGTGGCCCCGGAGCAAGGTGGGGCCCCTTTACAGGGGTTGCCTCCGCCTTTAGTTCCCTTTCCCATCTAGGATGGCAGAAAAGAGGGGAGCAGACGGAGGGTCCGATGCCCCGATTAGCCGACTTCCACCTTCCGTGTCTGCCTGTCCCCCGTCCCCATCCATCCCCCTTGTCTCAGAAGCCTGTCCACTGATCCAGCCTCCCTCCTGCACTGGTGCTGAGGCCAAGCGCTGAGCTTCTGCGGCCTCAGCCAGGCAGGGACAGCGGCCCAGGAGCCTGGACACGGGGCCCAGGGAGGGAAGCCACTCCGCCCAGGGTCTGCCCCAGAGGTTAAGTCCAGGCCCCCTCTCTTTCCTTCTCCTTCCCTTCACCTCTCTTGCCTTCGTTTCTCCTCTTTTCTCCTCGCGCCTCCTTCCTGCCTAACCAGGCTCAGGAATGGTGGCAGGATGAGCCTGGTTGTTACCCTCTGCGGCACCGTCGAGCTCTTGCTTTTGCTCATGTGACTCGTGCTGGACTAAGGCTGCCCAGCACAGTGGAGCACTTTTACTTTGAAGGCAGGAGGCTTCCAGCTCTGTGGTTACAGAGAGATTATCTGCTGTCAGATTATCAACAGAAATAAACTATTCGTGAGTTGGATCTGCTTACTGGTCCAATAAAAATAAGTGTTTTTGATGAAAAAAATACTCTTAAATTCAGTAATTTGCTTAGACAAGATTTAGAGAGGTTTAGAAGGTACCGCCTTTTCTCTTTGAGGTGATAGAGGGGAGAGAGGATTTAATTAATGGTGAGGAAAAAGAAAACCCGTGTCAAAACAGGTACACCTGCCATGTTCTCTGTCTCTGTTTTTGTCGTCAGTTGGAGAATCGTATGTCATCTAGTGTCTTATCCATGTTGTGTGTATGTGTTTCAAGTGCCTTTTTACCTCGTCCTTGTTAATAATCTGCAGTTACTTTTTGATGTCCCGTTACAATCCCTGTTGAGGCCCTAAAGTCACTACAGAAACAGCCCTTGTTCACAGTCACTGTCCGCAGGGCTGGTGCCGTCCCCTTCCTCTGCCTGCACCTCCCTCACGCGCCCAGCCTCAGTCCTCCCACCTGCTGTTACGTCACTTCTGGGCCCCCTCCCCCTGCGCTGCGCCCTCCTTGCAGAGCCACGGGCGTGGTTTTGCCCAGTTCTCCAGCTTCTCTGCCCAGTGCCGTGCAGATGAGCGACACTGGAGAGCAGCACACACAGCCGGCCGGCCGCCAGCCTCCCGGCAGCTGCGGCCCCACCCCCACCCCCTGTGCCCACCTGTCAGTCCTCTGCCTGGTTCTCTTAGCTGATGCTTCCTGTTCCCTGGGGAAGAGAGAGGCTCCGCCTGCCCCGTCTTCCACCCGCCACCCCCGCTGCCCTCCTGCTGCGGCCCGTGGGTTGCCAGGCTGCCCTCCTCTGCGGGGTCCCGCTCCGGCTCGGCGCCGGCGTCAGGTTTTCTCTAACAGGTCGTCCCCACCAGCATCCGTACATACCGTGAGACCTCCCATCCCATCCGTAACACAGAAGCAGCCAGACTCTCTCCCTTGACCCCCGCTTAGCTGGCTGCTTCTGTGCCCGCCTCTCTGGGAGAGCTGCTTGGGGGAGTTGTCTGCCTGCTGCCTAGATTCCTTTCCTCCTGTTCTCCCTGAAACCGCTGGGGCTGGCTGTGCCGTGACACCGGAGCAGTGTCTGCGGGACCCCAGTGATCTCCGTGGCCGGGGCCCCGTACTCCGGCCTCCTGAGACCTTCTGCTCGGGCTGTGACCTCAGGGGTCCCGGTGCAGTTCCCCTCGGCTCCCTCAGCTCTCATGCTCATCTGGGTCATGCTCTCCTGGTGGTTCGTCCACCTCCAGCCCCCCGACAGCTCCCACTTCTGCACAGCCAGCTGCCATTGCCATCTGTCCTCGGGCCTGCACCGGTGTCCAGTCCAGAACGCTCACCTGCTCAGCCCTACTCCTCACACAGGCTCCCATTCGGGCTTTCTTGTTGCTCAGGCCAGAAGTCTGGGCGTCATCCTGGACTCTTTTCCTCATCCCCACATGGGATCTGTTGTCTCACTCTCTGCCTCTGCCTTCCAAACAGACCCAGAATCTGATCACTTCTCCCCACGGCCACCATTCTTTCTCGCCGCAGCCTCCCGACAGGTCTCTCTACTTCTCACCTCACCTCACTATCTCACTGTCTTTTATTTTCTTTCTTTTTGGGATATAATTGATACATAACATTATATTAGTTTCAGGGGTATAACTAATGTAATGATTCATCCTATGTACATATTGCAAAACGATCACCACGGTAACTCTGGTGAACATCCGCCACCACCTTACCGTCTCTTTTCAGCACCGCAGCCAGAGGGATGGTATTGAACGTGAGTCAGATCACATCACTGTCGAGACCGGGGAAGGGTCTGAGGCATTTACCCTACTTATTACGAGCTAACAAGTTAGCCTGCCATGATTTTGTAGCTGCTACCAGAGGACAAGAGACTCCTGGGTCAGAGAATAGGACGCTTAGCACAGCAAGCAGCCTGAGCATCTTGTAAGCACACTTCCTTCAGGCCCCCGGTCTCTTCGGGGCGATGCAGGGCCTCCCAGGTGGGTGACATTATCTTTATTATGTTGGACGAAGCAAACTTGCCCGTTGCTCTAGGGGGAGATACTGTCTCCATCTTCTGAGGCTTTGTTTAGCAAATATCCTTGGAAAGATAGGTCAGAACGTGGGCGGTCAGAGCATCCATTCCAGGAAGCAAAGAAACGTGAGACTCACAGAGATTGTCTCGAAGCAGCATACACACCCCTCGTTTCTGTGCGGTCTTGGCTTCTGGTCCATTTGTTCATGAGCACCTGAGTGCAGAGGTGGTTCTTGGTTGATCTGATCGTAATCGGCTCATGCAGCCTCTGGTTCCAGCGATTCTCAACAGGACTTTCACGGGAGGATGCCCCGCCCTGCAGGACTGACCGTAGGGTGCCTGCCCAACCGCTGAGCGAGGCCCCAAACACCAGGGCGGCCTTAGGAAGTGGACCTCGTCCTTGAGAGACCCCCACAGCTATGACAGCTACGTGGTCTCTGGTGGTGTTTCTTTAAACGCTCGAGGGTCTCTCTGACCACCGTGAGCTGCAGGACTCCGGGTCTCCAGGCGGGTGATTGCCGCCGGCTCCCACATGGGGGTGCAGCCCTGGGGGCTCACACGCTGCCTGGAAGGTGAGAGTTGTGTCCACGTATTCCTGTCCATGTATTCCCCCCATCCCCGTGTGGCCTGGTTGGCTGGTAGACCTTCGGCTTCCCAGTGCATTTCGAATAGTTGAGTCTATTCTTTCTTTGTGGAGTTCCTGCCCATGTGCAGATGGCCAGTCTGCCCCTTTAATCCATGCCACCAACCAATGGCATCCAACCGTGCATCCCACGAATGAGCAACGGCTATGGCGGTGAAGGTGGAGGCAAGCAGAGATGCTGCAGGTGTTTGCTGGGAAGAGCAGGAGCCGGGTGTCCCCTGGAAAGATTTAGGGGGATGGTGTTCAAACTGAGGTCAGGGCCATATTGTTGGCACACCCAGCAGGCAGGCGCTTCCATGGCTTGGGAGCGCCGAGCCGGGACAGGGTCCCTCCCGAGGAAGGCTCGGGGGCAGTTGTGGAAAACAGGGCTCACTCACGTCACTCCACGCCCGGTACCTGCAGGGTGCAGGGTGTTCTCTCCCCTGGTGCTGAGGTTGGCCCCCTCCACTGCCACAGAATCCTTGTGTCTCATCCCTGGGGCTGTAACAGCACCGTTTTCCCAGCTTCTTACTTCTTTTGTTTGTTGTTTGTCTCCACTCACTTGAGTGTCAACGTGTTCACTGCTATGTCCTGGGAATCCTGACGGGGCTTTGCAGGAAGCAGGCAGGCCCTGCAGTGCTTGTTGAGTCACTACCATGATCTCGTAATCTGGGCCAGGAGACGGTTGTGTCCCGTCTGAAGTGCAGGTCAAAGCAGCGGCCCTTGCACTTTACAGACAGAAGGGCTCTAGCGGTGAAGGCGCGCGGGTGATACGGGCTGGGGGCGGGGCTTTCTGGAGGGAGGAGAAGTCGAAGTGGTCCTTGCAGGAAGGGTGGCCGAGGGCTGCGTGAGAAGGAGGGGGGCTGAGAGGCCTGTTCTCTTCCGCAGGTCTCTACCCCACGGGGGACCTGTGGCCCGCACAGCCCGTGTGTGTGACCAGCGGCTTCGGCTGCGCCCTGGAGAGCAGCGGGCCGGCCGTGCTGCCCGCGCCCGCCCCGGTGCACAGCAGGTATGCGCTCCATCCCGATGACGGCAGCAGCGGCCGGGGCTGGGGTTTCTCCCCAGCTCCTGAGCTGGGTGTTGCCAGCTGCTTTTTGGAGTTGAGCTGTGATGTCTGAAAAATTACAAGCCAGGAATTGAGAGAAACAGGGAAGGAAAAAAGTAACACAGCCAGTGACCACGTCAGTGTTTTCCTTTTTAAACTGAAAAGACCGAGCTATTCATATATTAGAGACAAAACTGAAAAAACAAAAACAGTCCCTCATAATTCCTACCCGCTAACAGAACACAAATTTCCATTTTTCCTTGGCATTAATCTTGAACACGTTTAAAATTTTTAAAGATCGAATAATTTGAGTGTCGAAAAATAGTTCCACAGTGGCAGCTTCTTAGACTTGCCATTAGATTAATCATTCGATTATGAAACCTTGAGAAAATGTTAATATCTGTGTTTAATCAGAATCCAGTTGAAGTTTTATTGGGGAGTTCAGCTTATTATAGAGGTAGTTACTTTCATATTTCTATAATGAAAATCCAGATTGCAATTGGGATCAAAGCATCTACCATGAGTCATAGTCTGGCCTTGCCCCGAGTGGAAGGTGGCAGTTCATAGCGGATGTGTTTCAGCCCCCTGGGTGGGTGCTGGGACTCTCGGCGGTGTCCCATCCTCCACGTGCTGACAAAGCCACAGCCACGGGTTCTGCCTCTGGTTAGACTTAACAAACGTGGGTGGGGTTTAGTTTGTTGGGTTTTTTAAAATGTAATACCTTTTAGTTAAAAGTGAGAGCAATTTTGTCTTTCAAATCTTGGTCCTGCTTACATGCTTTACACCTAACCACGGGCAAGTTTTTTACAGTCTAAGTGAAAGAACTTCTCTGGCAAACTGAAAGCCGGGTTTTGATCCATTCCCCTTATCTAGGCATAATGTATTTGCTTTTTCTTGTCTCATTTAAAGAAGAGCTCCCCGGCCCCCACTTTTCCCTGAGTCCCTGGCTCTCTGTACTCAACTGATCAAACTCCATCTCTGACTTTCTTTGGAATTATAAATGACATACAGTATTACATTTCAGTTGTACAACATAGTGATTCATTATTTTTATACATTGCAAAATGATCACCATGTAAGTCTAGTCATAATCTCCCACCACACAGAGTATTACAGTGTGATTAACTGTTTCCTATGCTGTACATTAATTACATCCCCATTGAAAGGAAGTGGGCATCCAGTCCAAGCCATCCATCCTGCAGTGCTGTGTCATTGGTGATGAGCGTTGAGTTAGTAAGTCTTTGATTCTGTGACAATAAAGTGCTTCTTTAATTTTCCAGAGTTGAGGAATTAGCAGCGATGAGGATGCTGGGCAATAACATCGTACTCCTCTTTCTTTCCTTGATCTGTTGACATCCTGTTTCTGAAACTAGACCCCTTGTTTTTTGTAGCAGTTTCATTGATTGGAATGCAACGTGTGAAGGCCAGTTTCCCAGTGTGTACTGCCCCCTGGAATTGAACGACTACAATGCCTTTCCAGAAGGTAAAGCTATTTGGACAATCCTAATGCCGTTCTTTTTTTTTTTTTTTGGCTGTGTCGGGTCTTAGTTGCAGCCCGCGGGATCTTTCATTGCAGCGCATGGGCTTCTCTCTAGTCGTGGCGGATTTTCTCTCTCTAGTTGTGGCACAGGCTCCAGGGCACGTGAGCTCTGTAGTTTGCGGCATACGGGCTCTCTTGTTGAGACATGAGAGTTCAGTAGTTGTGGCACGCGGGCTTAGTTGCCCCGTGGCATGTGGGATCTTAGTTCCCTGACCATGGATCAAGCATGCATCCTCTGCATTGGAAGGTGGATTCTTTACCACTGGACCACCAGGGAAGTCCCCCAGTGCCATTCTTTTATTCTCAGAAAGTCAAAGCAGGAAGGGTGTGTGGACTCAAGGCACTAACTGCAAAGAATGTGCCTTTGAGAGTGATCTTCCAGGAGGCTGCTGAGTCAGTCCTTCGTGTGGGTCTAGCACACCTGCCATATGTAATTTTATATGGTCTCAAAAAGCCCTCTAAACCCGGGTGTCTGGGGACTTGTACAAATAACCCTAATCTATTTAGTCCTTCAAATTAGGTATAACAGGGTCATTTGGATCTATGTGGACCTAAACTGTGGATTATCCATTGGATTATCCATTGGGAGGCTGGGGGTAGTTACTCTTTTTAGGCAAACAAGTCCCAGGCGAGGTAGAATCATTTACCTGCTTGTTCCTCAGCATGTCCTGATGCTTATGCCCCTGGATTGTGCTGCAGAAGGAAGGGAAGGAGCTTGAAGAGGAAATTGTGAAAAATTGCAGATTCTTGGGCCCAAATATAAGTACAAGATGCTTGTACTTATCTGGGTTTTGATATATGCAGTGCTCTATGATAATCACAAGGGGGTGCTGTGGTAACTTTCTTCCTGCCTTTGAGGCTGTGTTTATACCTTCTTAATGCTGTGGGAGAAGGGCTTGGTTTCCTATTGCTTTATCAATGCATATGGTGTATGTGGAGATGGCCGACATTGGCATGACAGGCAATAAAAGAAAATTTTAAGGACTGGTAAGAACCTTGACACTATTCAAATCTATGGTAGTATGTACTACTATAAAAGTATAGCAGTATTTTAGTATTTATTTTAGAAAGAGTCCCATCAAATTATCAAATATAAAAAATTAAGCCCAGAGGAAGAACTTCCTGAGGGCTTCCCAGGTGGTATGTGTCATGGAGTAATTGGTTTATGTTCATCTTTAACTTGTCAATATAGTATGGCCTTGAGAGCTTTTTGTCTGAGAGTGAGAATTCCATTCTCTCCAGCAAAATGTTCACCTCTGTCGATGTCTCCCATTCTTTGTAGAAAACATTAACTACCCCAATGGCTTCCCCCGTCCTGCCGAAGTTCAGACAGACTTCATTGACCATAGCTCCCAGTCTGCCTGGAACAGCCCCCCAAACGTGCCGACCGCCTGGGGACACGCCGGCCTCATCAGCTCTCCGGTCAGTGCCGCCCGGTCCTGCTGTGCCTGGGTTTTTTCCAGTGCCTGCCTCATCCTGGTCTCACTGTAGCTTTAGGGTTGGGTTCAGATCAGCCAGAGCCCAGCTTTTTCCCCTTAGGTCACCAGCCACGCTCTGCAGGGGGCTCACACGTAGTCAGATGGGCGGGGGCTTGCAGACACCAGCAGCCAAGACGTCCCAAACCACACTGAGGAGAGATGGTTGTTGATGACATTGAACTTGGGCTAGGAAGCCCTCTGGGATGCAGCTGTGTTCCTGTGGCCTAGCTGACCTTTCATCTGAGGGAGGAGATGAGATGAACCTTCCAGGAAGGTCAGGCAGTGTCAGCGACAGGTCTGGCGGGCTTCCTGCCTGGGGACACCCTCTGTGCTTCTCTGACACCCACTCTGTTGCTTTTTTACAAATAGAGGGCATTCGACCTGTGGGTCTTTCCTTGGGTTGAAAAAAGTTTATCAATAGTTTGATGGGAATTTCATGACCTTCTGTTTGAGAAAAATGGAATTAAAGCCACCCAGGTGGTTGAGAATAGTGTAATAATGTCCAGGTAGTTTGGATTGATTACACTGTGGTAGCCACGGGTACATAGTCAACCTTGCCATTGCCTTTCTAAGGCTTCTTTATTTTTTTAAACATTTCTTTTTTTTTTTTTTCTTCTCCTCATGTATTCTTCAGCCCTACCTCACAAGCACCCGAAGCTTGTCTCCGATGTCTGGACTTTTTGGTTCCATCTGGGCCCCGCAAAGCGACATGTATGAAAATTGCTGCCCCATCAACCCCACCACGGAACACTCGACTCACATGGAAAACCAGGCGGTCATGTGCAAGGAATACTACCCTGGGTTTAACCCATTCCGTGCCTATATGGACCTGGACATATGGACTAGCACCGCGAACAGGAATGCAAACTTCCCACTGTCTAGAGACTCGAGCTACTGTGGGAATGTGTGAAAAAGATTCGAGTTTTGAACAATGTGAATAAAGAGGCTTGTGTTTTGATTACTAGTGTAAACTGGTTGTTGACATAGATTGACGTTGGTGGATATTTTGGCACTTTTATATGAAAATAAATTTTTTAATGAAATCTGGGTGCTCTATTTTTTTTAATCCTTCACAAATCAGTGATAGAAATGAAGCATCCATGTGTCCTAACTTCATAGCTCAAGAAGCGTGTCAGACATGCCAAATGTTTAAATCAGGACCAGGGCGGCTTCTAAGAAGGTAAGAGTTGAGAAAGAAAGCACTGCAGTGATTGCCTCCTCCGTGGGCATCGGACTCCCCGGGAGCTTGCGGAAAGTGACTTTGATCAGGTGGCATTCCGAGGGATGCTGCTGTAATGGGCCTGTGGCTCAGGCAGCCAGGATTTTGTTTCAAGTGCTCCGTTGATTGAAACGAGCCTCCAGTGTTGGGAAGCCAGCTGCCAGTCACTTGCCTGGATGGACCACTCCTGGTGGGCAGGGCTGCTGGGGTGGAGCAGAGAGCCCGGCACTGTTCTGCTCGACCGTGTGACAGGGATGTTCCCTCCCTGCCATCAGGCCAGTCACCAGGGGCACGACAGCAGTAGGGACATGCTGGTAAGTGTCCGGTTTCCCTCTGAGTGAACAGGCTGAGTCCAAATACAAGTACTGAGCGGGTTAGGCTGCTGGTACGTGTTTGCTAGGCTGGTTTGTATCTGCCTGTCAGTGATCTTAGAAATCCATGTGATGGAATTATCTGTTTGCATGTATAAACTTTGAAAACATTTCAACTTTTAATAAAAATGTCTTATTTTTACATTTTGTTTTGTCTTTATTGGAAATGGAGTGGGAGAGATTTTTGAGTGGATTGCTGGGTTCACTTGCTTTTTCTTACTCTTTGCCTTGGCTGTGTGGAACCCTGGATGAAGGCTGAGTGTACTGTAACCTGGGCCTTCCCTCCTGCAAGGAGCACCTCCGAGCATGCACGGCTACTGGAAACCTCTCAGGCTACCGACTTGGAATCCCCCATCCCCAGTACTGAATAATGCTGAAAAGTAATTTAGGTTCTAGGTATATACCCAAAAGAATTGAAACAAATGCTTGTGCACCATGTTCACTGAAGGACTATTCACAGTAGCCAGAAGGTGGAAACAACCTAAATGTCCATTGATGGAAGAATGGATAAGCAAAATGTGGTATATACACACTATAGGATATTCAGCCTTAGAAGGGAAGGAAATTCTGACATGCTACATCATGGATGAACCTTGAAAACATGCTGAGTGAAATAAGCCTGTCACAAAAGTACAAGTATTGTGTGATTCCACTTATATGAGGTACCCAGTGCAGTCAAATTCAGAGTCAGAAAGTAGAAAAGAGGTTACCAGGGGCTTGAAGGGGAGGGGAATGGGGAGTCAATGTTTAATAAGCTCAGAGTTTCAGTTTGAGGAGGTGAAAATGTTCTGCAGATGGATGGTGGTGATGGTTACATAACTGTGAATGTACTTCATGCCACTAGACTGTACATGTAAAAACGGTTAAAATGGTAAGTCTTGTGTTACGTGTATTTTACCAAAATAAAATAATTTAGGTTGATGAAAAAATGCCCCAAAGCATTTTCAATATCAAATTCAAAACTTCCCCACCAGAGAGAGTCTGAGACATTTAGATACACGTTCTTCTCTCTGCTCAGATTGTTGATCTAATTTATTTTCCTGCTTTCACTGATCCTTCAATTCCCCATCAGGAAAGACCAAAACAAGTTTTTATTCCACCCTATACAAAAGAAAGTAAAACTTTGCGCTTTAGCTGGAATATTATCTTCAGCCATAAGACTAAAATCAGTGATGGGGGAACTGGAAGTTTTTATTCATTTAAAAATATTTGGCAAGCACCTCCCAGGAGCTGGGACCTGTCCAGGGGCTGTGGGTGCAGCAGAGGACAGGACAGACAAGGTCCTGCTGGCACATTCCAGAAGCAGGGTCAGGGAAGAAGCAAGCAAAAGGTTCAATGAGTATTTCGGGTCCTGGCAAGTGGTGAGAGGCCAAGGGGTGACGTGACCAGCGGGGGAGGTGGCAGGGGTACCTGGGGTATCAGGGGAAATCTCCCTGCGGAGGTACATCTGAGGTACAACCTGGGTGATGAGAAAGCTGGCTGCGCCCAGATCAGCGGGCCAGAGCCTCCAGCAGAGGAAGGAGTGAGGACAAAGCCTCCGCGGCGGGAGGCCAGGGTGGCTGGGGCCCTGCGAGTCAGAGCCACAGGCACAGAGGCCGCGGGGCAGAGGCCGCCTCCCTAAGGCCTCGTAGGCCTCCGAGGAGAGGATGGGAAGGGCAGTGGGCACCACTTGGGTGTCTTAAGGGAGAGGGAATGTCATCTGATTTAGATGTCAGAGACACTGAGGGCTGGATGGAGAGCCGTCCTGGGGGGGTGTGTGGGAGGGACAGTCCCGGCAGTCAGTCACCTGCAGCAGCGGGTGACAGGACAGTGCCAGCAGGCTGGGGTGGAGGGGCGTAGGGAGGCCAGCACCCCTGCTGGGCCTCGAGAGCTGGGTCCTGCTGATGCCTTTGACGGAGAGGAAGAGCCCCGGGGCGGGGGGAGGGTCTGGTTGGGAGCCGGGAGCCGAGAGGTCTGTGCTGGACTATTCGGTGAGGGAGGCCTCATACCCAAGTGCAGACGGCACGGAGGCTGTGGCCCCGACAAATCTGAAGGTCGGTGGATTTCAGGATTGGAGACCAGGGGGCTGTCCATTCTCGGCCTCCAGATGGTTCTCGAGCAATGGGAGTGCCTGGGGCCTCTCGGGGAGGAGAAGGGTCTTGAGCACTTAGCCAGGGGCCCCCGTGTTTAGAAGAGGAGGCGGCGGCAGAGAAAACTGAGGCAGAATCGCTGAGGAGGTCAGAGGCCCAGAGGGGAGGCAGTGGCCCAGGCTGGGTCAGAGGCTGGGGGACCCGTCAGATGAGGGATCCCTGAGGGCTGCATCCAGCCCGTGACCCTTGTGGTGTCCTCAGCTGTTCCAGCCGCAGCCAGTTGACACGGAAGACAGAGGTCGCAGTGGAGAAGGCCAGCTGTGGGGAGCTGGACGTGGGGACACGAGGCCACGGTGAGAGAGCGCTGGGCCTGCTGCGTGCTGAGGGCGAGGCCCAGGCAGAGAGGTGGCAGGTGGGGCCCTGGGTGTCACTTACAGGTACCTGAGCCTGGGCGGACAGGGGCACTTCACCCCCTGTGGTGGGAGGGACGGCAGAGACCTGAGCAGAGTAGGTCTATTTAAGAGAGAAGTGACCAGACACCCAGGTTTGGGTTGCACATCATGGCCTCTGGCCTGTTTTTGTGGATAAAGTTGTACTGGAACACAGCCACTCCTCATTCCTCTACTGAACAGGGCACAGCCTAAAATGTTTACTCCAGTCCTTTACAGAAAAAGTTTGCTGATCTTTGCTCTAGGGGACAGAAGAGCAACAAGAGAGCAGGAACCTGGGTCTCCGACACCACAGAGGCACCTGCCCTCACAGCCCCGGGCTCCGACTGCACTGGGAAGGGACACATAAGTTCTCTCTTGTTTGGCTACTGCTGTGTTGGGTCTGTGTTACAGCATCAGCGCTAATACAGCCCTCCTCTCTTGTCTGGTTCAGTATTGTCTCTGGTGCCTGGCGTGTCTGATACACAGGAGTGTGTGGAAAGGAATGAGTGGGAGGGGTGTGTGTGAGCACAAGTATCTGGCAGTAAAGAAGTGAGTCTTAATAATTAGGGAATACTTTGATTATTCTGTGGCTGACCACAAGCAAAGGCAGGAGAATTACCACAGTTCCTTACATACTAAACACACATACATACATACATGCTCTTACATACCGATCTCCATGTACAGAGCTCTTCATGACAACTGTTACTACATTGGATTATGTTACCACTGGGGAAAACCTGAGTAAGAGTAAGTAAGTAGAGTAAGTAAGGTGGTAGAGGCTGACCCTGCCTATCAGGAGCTTTGATTTTAATGGGAGACTCATCAATGAACATCCCCTTTGGGGCCAGACTTCGTGGGATCTAACTCCAGCTTTAGCACATTCTTAAATTTCCCATGCCTCAGTTTCCTCTTTCTGTAAAACGGGGATGATAATGGTAACATACCTCATAGAGTTGCTTGGGAAGATTTAATGAATGAGTTTTTAGATAGTGCTTGGCACATAGTAAACCCTCAATTGGCTACTTTCAGTATTCCATATAATTACTATCATCAATTTAAGTGAAAGAACATGAAACAACAGGATACATAGGAACTTAAGTCTCAGGGTGGGAAGGGGCAAGTGAAGCCAGCATTTGTACATTGCTGATGAGATGGTAAATTGGTGGGCAATGTGTATTGGGTACCTTGAAAACTCTTTTAGGAACTGACTCCCAAAGAAAACAGTAAAAAAAATTGTGCACAAAAATCAGTTTTCTATTGCTGCTGTAAAAAGTTCCCACAAACTTGGAGGCTTCAAACAACAGAATTGTATTATCTTATAGTTTTGTAGGTCAGAAATCCAACACAAGTCTTGCTGGGTTAAAATCAAGGTGTTGGCAAGGCTGTGTTCCTTTGTGGGGGCTCTAGGGGAGAATCTGCTCCTTTTTCGACTGCCCCAGCTTCTAGAGGCTGCTTACATTCCTTGGATCACGGCCTCCTTCCTCAGTCCTCAAAGCCAGCAACGTGGAACCCCTCTGACCATGCTTCCATTGTCACATCTTTTTCTCTGACCACAGCTGGGAAATCTTCTCTTCTTTTAAGGACTCATGTGATTGATTCGATTGGCTCCACCCAGATTAACTCCCCATCTCGAGGTTCTTAACTTAATCATACCTTCAAAGTCACATATTTTTGCTATGCAGTCACGTATTCACAGGTTCCAGGGTTAAGGATGTGGACATCTTTGGGGCAGGGTTGTTATTCTGCCTATGATGTATGAGCAGATTCATTACAGTGTTTAGAACACTGATGAATTGCAAATAAATGTTCCACGATAGGAATAGGTTTAAATTACGGTACATTCAGATGTTGGAATATGAGGAAGCCTCTAAAAGTCATTGTAAGAGAATGACATAGGCAATGAAAGAGGTAGGATACAATTTATACACAGTATGAGCCCATACTGAATTTGGGGCAGGGGCAGTAGGAGGATGCACCATCTGGTGGGTGGGATTGTGAGTGGTTTTCATTTCCTTTTTTGTATTGATATATATTTTTTGGATTGTCTAGTATAAACATGTAATTACTATCACTCCACCTCCTCCCAAAACTTATTTTTTTTTTTCCGGACGCGCAGGCTCAGCGGCCATGGCTCACGGGCCCAGCCGCTCCGCGGCATGCGGGATCCTCCCGGACCGGGTCAAGACCCCATGTCCCCTGCACCGGCAGGCGGACTCTCAACCACCGCGCCACCACCAGGGAAGCCCCCTCCCAAAACTTTTAATTAAATCTTAAGGGAAAATATATTTTATTTGGGTTTCCCTGGTGGCGCGGTGGTTGAGAGTCCGCCTGCCGATTCAGGGGACACGGGTTCGTGCCCCGGTCCGGGAATATCCCACATGCTGTGGAGCGGCTGGGCCCATGAGCCATGGCCGCTGAGCCTGCGCGTCCGGAGCCTGTGCTCCGCAACAGGAGAGGCCGCAGCAGTGAGAGGCCCACGTACACCAAATATATATATA
>NW_006793744.1:1810469-1830080 GCF_000442215.2 Lipotes vexillifer
TATTTTTTTTTTTTTATTTAACAATGGTGAAAGTATGTTAAAAACAAATGCTAAAGTCCTAATAAAATTTACATTACGCTATAAAATGACATAATCTAAAGGCAAAGGCAAAGTGAAATTTTCACTAAGCATTCCCTAATAAAAATCCTATAAAATGAGGTATGTAGTAATTACTTGGGCTAGAATTAAAGGCATATAAGAATGTCTTTAAACACTCGTAGGCAACATACAAAATGCAGTGCAGTCTAGTTATAATTAGTTAAAATACAGGGCAAGTATTATAAAAATCACCTTTTAAATACAACTTTAAAAAGATACATATAATATTTATGCAAACTCTAATTAACATTTCAAAGTAATTATTTCTGTGTGACCCAGACATTTGAACAATTTAATACTCCCACTGAGTATGGAGGAGATGTCAGTAAAATAAAATGTATTTTTGTCTACCTAGAATGTATGTAGTATTTATAAAGGAAAACTCTTGCCTTAGAAACTGAAAACAAACAAAAACTTTACCCAGTGTTATTTCATCTGGATGGATGTTTATTCCAATTGGATGTTTATTCATTCACTGTAGATGTAGAACTTATTGACAATGTTTAAAAAATGAAAGGAACAACAACAAAAATGGAAGGAACAGACCATGCGCCGTGACCTCAGGGCTGGGTGGGCTGCAACACTGGCGCGAAACATGACCACTGAGTCTATTTCAATACGAAAAGCAATTCCTGCCACAAAAGGAGCAAGCAGCGCTGGGTTAGGCCACGTCCCCCAATCCATCACGTATTCCTGAACCACAGTGCTGCTGAAAAGAAACCAACCACTTGTTTGCCTTCCTTCTTTAATTAAAAAAGTTCATTAAATCAGAATAATGTGTCAAAATCCAGAGCTGATTGTGTATTAGTTGGGAAAGGCTAGGTTATGCTGCAGAAACAAATGGATCCCCAAACAGGCCCTAATGACACTCCAGGGTAACTGTCCTCTGGTGGGACTCAGTATCAAGGCCACCGTGCTCTCGTGACTCGACCATCTCCGCAAGTGGTTTCCCCGTTTACATCCACAGGAGGGGCTGACAAGACCCAGCCTGCTCTTGCGGGCTTGGCCCCGGCAGTGACGTACAGTAGGCCCATACGTCACTTCCGCCTACAGCTGGTTGGCAAGACCAGTCACGTGGTCCCACTCGGGGAAAGAGAGGCTTTCACTTGTCCGAGCAACGAGTAGCAGGTGCTGCTGAGCCATCCTAATGTGTAACCACGCTGTACAGTCTTGGAGAAGGTTTCTTTATTTCCCCCCTAGTTGGAGGCGTTTATGGAGTCTAAACCCCACACAGCCAACAAGGCCTGGGCCTCCTTGTGGGGAGAAGGCCCTGCAGTGCCAGCGGAAATGTGACTTGTGGCCCCGCCATTCCGGGAGTTCCTCAAAGTTGAGTACTTGTTCCGTGTGGTACCAGGCTGGCACCCACGCTGACAGGCTTCCACATCCTGGGGAACTAGATGCAGCCCACAGTCCCTGTGGTCTGTGTCTGTCCTAGGAGCCCAACCTGGCTCCTCAAACACAGTGTGTGCTCCCTGTGTTGCTTCTACTTCAGAAAAATAAGGTTTAAAGTCACAGGCACAAGTATATGTCAATTACTGAATAGCTATTCTAAAACAGTTTGCCAGAGTAACTAGGCCTGAAACCCAGGTAGCCAAGAAAGGGATCATTGCTGGAGTAAATCTGAAACAGAACTTGGAGAAGTGGATAGTGGTTATACTGGAGGAGGTAACAGGTTGGTTTCCCATGTTTCACTTAGGAAGTGAAAGTTTCCTATGTTTCACATGGGAAGTGAAAGTCTGATCAAGTTAAACAAGTAAAACAGGGGATGAGATGAAGGCTGAAGCAGTCTTAAGCTCACGATTTTATGCCCAGGCTACAATGAGAAGGATGATGAAAACAATTGTGGGATATTATTCTAGATGTCAAATGCGAGACAGCCTCCAGGGCTGGGAAAAGCTGGTTGCTAGCAGGAAACAGTAGACGTGCAAGTGTGAGAAAAAGACAGGCTAGGCTGGGGTGTGGCCAGAAATGGATTTGAAAGGCAGGCCTGAGACATGTTTCAGAGAAGGGGGCTGTCAGGGCAGGCAGAGGGAGCTTGGCCGCAGAGGAGGTGGCCATGCTGCTGACAGTCAACACCAAATGCTTTTTCTCTGACCCAACCAGAAATCTTGCTTTACAAATGCTGGGGGTTTTGCCCACGGCAACCATAATCCTCTCTTCTCCCTCTCACTGGGTTACTTCTCCAACCCGGGAACGACCTCTTACATGGTACTGACTTAAATCCGTCGTGGCTCTTTCTCAACTTCTTAAGAATAAGTGGAAATACCTTTATTGTTTGTTCTGTCTGGTGTAGAAAATATGGATACGCAAAAGGAAAAAAAAAAAAAAGAAAACCACTGTAATCCTACCACCCACAAAGCAGCAGTCAGCGTTTCGGTATGTTTCCTTCAAGACTTGTGTATGTGTGTTTTTACAAAAATAGGATATACACACTATTCCGTGAATTGCTTTTCTCATTTAACCTATGAAAAGCTAGATTTATTTCTGAATGCCTATTAGACATTTTACCGATACTTCTCAATGTGTCCACGTGAAACTTATCACTTCTAATCTATCCCTACCTTAAATCTATGCCTGAGTTTGTTCATTTACTAACTTATTCATTTACCACCTTCTGAGTCCACAGTAGGGGCCTAGGTGCTTGATAGTTACAGATAAGTCAGCCCTGACACTCTCTCTTCCCAACCCTCCTCACGTTTAATTGGCCACTAAATTACTCATTCATTCAACAAATATTTGTTTCATCTGTCCTGACGTGCCCTGTAGGCAGCCCGTGTCCTCATGATTTGCTCATTCAATAAAATTGAGCAGCTATTATGTGCCACACTTTATTCTGTGCTCTGGACATACCACAGTAAACAAGACAGGCATGCTCCCTTCTACCAGGGTGCTAATAATCTAGAGGGGGAAAAAAATGATACATCACTGCCTTAGTTCTTGATTACTGCCTGACAAATGACCCTCAACTTAGTGAGTTAAAATAACAACAGTTATTATGTCACAGTTTCTGCGGGTCAGGAATCAGCACAGCTCAGCTTGGGGCCTTCTGTCTCAGAGTTTCTCTCACAGCTGCGTTTGGGGTGTCATTCAGGGCTTCAGTCACCTCAAGGCTCAGCTGGGGGAGAATTTGTTTCCTAGCCCATTCATGTAGTTGTTGGCAGGATTCAGTGTCTTGCTGGTTGTTGGCTGCAGGCTGGCCTCAGTTTCTGGCCACATGCACCTCCCCATTAGGGCAGCTCGCGTCAGCAGAGCAAGCAAGCAGGCCGGGGGTGGGGGAGAGAGAGAGAGAGAGAGAGAGAGAGAGAGAGAGAGAGAGAGAGAGAGAGAGAGAGAGAGATCGGAATAGAAAGGGAAGACAGAAGTCATGCCTTTAGGACATAATCTCAGAAGTGACCTGCCGTCACTTTGCCATATTCTCTTTGTTAGGAGCAAGTCCCTAGGTCCTGCCCCCCACTCAAGGGGAGGAGATGAGTAGCAGGAAGTGGGGGCCTTCGGGAGCCATTTTAGAAGGTTGCCTGCCCCCGTCATAAATAGACAAGACAATTCCAGCTCATTTCGGAAGGAAATGAAACAGGGAGAAGACAAAGAGTGCCTGGGAGTGTTGGGAAAGGGACTCCTGAGTGAGCAGGCAGGGGAGACCTCATGAGGAGGGAACAGGTAAACAGGGACCTGAATGACAAGAAGGATCCTGTCTGGGAATACCCAGGCCTCCCTGACAGGGGAACAGGAAGCGCACAGGGGGACAGAGAGCTTTGCGTGTTTGAGGAAGAGAACAGAGGCCAGTAACATGGAAGAAAGTGAGTGATGGGGACACGGTGACTGGTGAGGTGAGAACCTTATAACAGACCTTATAACAAATTACACAAGGTAAATACTGTCCCTGTTTTGGAATAAAAAGTAACTTCCCTAAGATCGCACAGCTTGGAAGTGACGTAGCACACACAAAGATTTGAACTTGGGTCTACCTGATGCTAAAATCCACATATTTGCCCCAGCAGCACCCTGCAGTTCATTGCAGAATCCACTAGAAGGGATGAGTTGCAAAGGAAACCATAAACAAAATGAAAAGACAAGCTTTAGAATGGGAGAAAATATTTGAAAACCAAGCAACTGACAAGGGATTAATCTCCAAAATATACAAATAGCTCATGCAGCTCAATATTAAAAAAACAAACAACCCAATCAAAAAATGGGCAGAAGATCTAAATAGACAGTTCTCCAAAGAAGACATACAGTTGGCCAAAAAGCACATGACAAGATGCTCAACATCACTAATTATTAGAGAAATGCAAATCAAAAGTACAATGAGGTATCTGCTCACACCAGTCAGAATGGCCATCATCAAAAAATCTAAAAACCATAAACGCTGGAGAGAGTGGGCAGTAAAGGGAACCCTCTTGCACTGTTGGTGGGAATGTAAATTGATACAACCACTATGGAGAACAGTATGGAGGTTCCTTAAAAAACTAAGAATAGAGCTACTATATGATCCAGCAATTCCACTCCTGGGCATATATCTGGAGAAAACCATAATTTGAAAAGATACAGGCACCCCAATGTTCATTGCAGCACTATTTACAATAGCCAGAACATGGAAACAACCTGAGTGTCCATCGACAGATGAATGGATAAGGAAGATATGGTACATATATACAATGGAATATTACTCAGCCATAAAAAGAATGAATTAATGCCATTTGCAGCAACACAGATGGACTTAGAGATTGTCATACTGAGTGAAGTAACAGACGAAGAAAAACAAATATCATATATTGCTTATAAGTGGAATCTTAAAAAATGATACAGATGAACTTATTTACAAAACAGAAATAGACTCACAGACTTAGAAAACAAGCTTATGGTTACCGGCGGGGGGGGGGGCTATATATAAAATAGATAACTAATAAGCACCTATATAGCCCAAGGAACTCTACACAATACTCTGTAATGACCTATATGGGAAAAGAATCTAAAAAAGAATGGATATATGTATATGTATGACATTCACTTTGCTGTACCCCTGAAACTAACACTACATTGTAAATCAACTATACGCCAATAAAAATTTTTAAATAAATAAAAAATTTTTTTTAAAAAAAGGATGAGTTGGGTGATCAGCCACCCCGCTGGTCCAGGATGGAGGAGTTGCCTAGGACGTGAGACTTTCATGGCTAAAACCCGGACAGTCCAGAGGAAACCAAGAAAGTTGATCACCCTAGGTGAGAACATGACCACTGGGGTCTTTGATGTGATATTAAACCCAAGCCGAGTCAGCCAGAGGAAGACTTGCCAAAAGAATAAACTGTGGAATAGCCCCACCTTGTTGCTAAAACACGATGTTTTAAATACTGAAGTTTTGTTGCCTTTTGTTTTTCTCAGGTCATTCCTGTGAGAAAAGCTGGCCTAATACAGAGGTGTGGTCATGGAAACTTAGGACTGGGAGAGACCAAGGCTGGTCCCCGCCCAACCTCAGCCACTGAGCAGGACACAGGGCACAGGGCAGGGCTTCCTGTTCCTCAGACCTCTTCCTACTGGGCATCCTGCTTTCGGCATATGTACTGATACGAGTGCCTCGTGCCCCTTCCTGAATCACACCTCCCCCCATCCCCACTCCCCCACCTCAGTGAGGTGCCTGGCCCCTGGGAGGTGCTACACGGCAGTCCAACAAATGACAGTGACCTGTGCACAGCAAAGTGAGATGGGACTGGAAAGCTCACACCAGCGAAAGCTGGAGGCTGAGCTGCAGACGTTACTTGGCTTTGCTGCCTTTACCATATCCTGGTGACTTGAAGCAGGAGGTCAGTGGCTGGAAGATAGCCCCAGTGGCATTGGCTGTCTCTCGTTGAGGCAACTGACCTTCACTTCCTGCAGACCACCTCTCTTCGTGAACCTCTCCTACTGCAGACGCTGTGACCCGGAGCTTCTCTGCTCCTCACAACCGCTCCTCGTCCTGGCCTCACTCTTCCTCCGAGCGTGAGTGACAGCGTGACTGGGCCCTCGCCGCCTTCTCCTCCTCCCCAAAGAGCCCCATGCTCAGCTGGAACTTGCGCTTCTAAGCTGAAGACCTCCTAAGGAGTCTCAGACCCGACTGCCTTGATCTAGTGACCGAGGTAGATCATATCCACTCCCCCTCTGAGCAGCACCCCTCGTGGGTGGGATATACTCCATGCCCCATTGTCAGGCTTGGCCTGATTTCTTGCTTTGACTGTGAAATGTGGGCAGAGTGACAGTGTGCTAATTTCCAGGAGAAGATTTAACAGGTGCCGCATGGCCGTTTGTCCCATACGCTTCCCTTCTGGCACCGAAGGGCATGCTCAAATAGAGGCTTGTCTTTCAGCCTGGGATGCAGAAGGAGACAACCAAATACCTACTCTCTCTGCTTTCTACAGAACCTCCAAAGCTGATGGTATCATAAAAAGCACATCATTGAAAGGTGACTATTTGCAAATGGGATCAGATCTCTAAGAATGACTGGATAGGAAGCTTCTGCCCAGTAATTATTCAAGGTGAAATGGAGAATTGATACATTCCGAAAGAGTACCTAAAATAATGCCAAGACCCAATACTCAGAGACCTATTACAAGTGACTTCTGAGAGAGACAAGCTTTAGGAGAGCTCTGCTTGCCCCACCTACAAAGGTTGGGTTATGGAGTGTGTGGGCTTTCGGTTTGAATGACAAGGTGTTGAGATAGTTTATTCTTAACAGAGCAACTGGAGCCAGAACTTTCAATATGTCAGCCCGTGTCACACACTCCATACCCACCCGTGGCTTTCCATGACACGTGAGAGCCATGACCCCCAAGAGCCTGCATGACATGATTCCCACCACCCCATCTCCCACACTGCCCTTCTTTCTCATTTTACTCCAAGCACTGGCCTCCTTACCATCTCTCAAAGACACCAAGAAAGCTTCTGCCTCCAAGGCCTTGCACCTGCTGTTCTCACCAGCCAAAACACTCACTCCCTAAATGTCCCCATGATACTCCCTCTCTCCCTTTAGGCTTCTATCCTGGTCTCACCTTATCGCCCACGTGGAGACTGTACTTCCTTGATCTTTATCCCTTTTGTTAAAATCAAACACAGACGGAGACCAGACTTGAGAATTTCCTGAGTCGTCATACAAGCAAAGCTTATTTTAACTTAGTTTTGCAAGACAAGTGAGGTTACTAATTCCTACTTAAGTTTGGCATTGGTTTTACTTCTGTTTTTTATGAACTTTTGAAGCTTTGGATAATGAATTGGAGCACGTCACGGCACTCCTGGTTTGAAGCACTTCAGAGTCAATGTGTAATATTGATGTTTGCTTTCTTCTGCAGTGAGAGGGCGGACCACATGTTCCAGATGATTTGACCACAGGTGGGTGCAGCTTACATTAGCCTGAATTGCTGAGTCACTACCTAGAGCAAAATTTCCCCGGAGACTTGTCTCGACCCTCAGTGGTCTCTGTATATTTGTTACAGCAGCATAACCTAAGCTATCCTGATTGATACCCATTCCCACATGCCATCAACCCCTCTCCCCTTACGCTACTTTATTTTCTCCATAGTATTTATTATCACTTGACATATTGTATATTTACACGTTTGTTTGTGGAGGTCATTAATGTTGCTCACCAAATATTTCCATCTCTCTGCCCTCTGGACATGTAGGATGGGGCCGTGTTCCAGAATTTCCCTCGTGCACAACAACTGACCCCTTTGGACTCATCCTGGGTCCCAATGTGACAGACAGACCCTAGGCTGGTCCCCACGATCCCTAAATCTTGGTGTTCATGCCCTTGTATAATATTCTCCTCTTGAGTATGGGCAAGAGCTGTGACTTACTTCTCACCAATAGAATGTGGTGAACGTGATGGGGTGTCGGTCCTATAATCATGTCACGTCGTATAAGACCCCTGTCCTGCTAGCAGACTCTGTCTGTGCCTCAGGCTTTGAAGTATCAGCTGTCATAAAGTAAATGGTTGTATTGGAGATGCTCACATGGCCCCTAGGAGCCAACAGTGACCCTGAGCTAGAAACAAATCCTCAACCCACGACTTCAGGAAATGAATTCAGCCAAAACCCTGAGAAATACTGGAAGTGACTCTTTTCCTGGTTTAGGCTGTGGTGAAAGCCCCAGTCAAGTATCTGAATTTCAGCTTGATGAGACCCTGAGCAGAGGACTCAGTGACGCCGCCATGTTGGCCTACCCACCCACCTGACAAGAATTAAGCTCCATGAGGGCAGAGATTTGTTTTGTTTGCTTCTAATTCCCCAGCATTGCTTGGCATATAGTGGGCACTCAATAAATATTTATTGGATGAACGAATAAATGGAAAAGAACTTTGTTTTGTTTAACTTAAGAGAGAGATACTTGCCTATAATAAATTATTCATTAAATATAACATGTTAAATATAATATGTTTTGAAAAGTCTAAAGCAACTAAAACGCTGTCATAAGTTTATTACTGAGTTCCAATTCTCATTATGCACAAGGATGATATGATTTGATCCATGGTAGGAACTAAATTTATGCTAAAAAAAAAAGGACAATATAAAATGAGTGTTTCTTAATCCAGATAAATAAAACAAAACTTTCATTGGTCTTAACCGTGTCATGAGAAATTGGCTGTTAGCATTTTTGCCAAACTTGGAGAGTATGTCTGGAATAGTCTGGTTTACAACATAGGCTACATAACGAACAGGAAGTCACATAGTGGAATCTCGTCAAATAAGAGCCTCAGAATGAAAACCATGAGGACAGGCCTTGATTTACAGTAAAGCCATTTCTCATGTAAGGAACTTCATAAGGATTTATTTCATAGTGACGGTTATAATTGTCCTGAGAAATGCAGGAAATTGGGACAGCCAGACTCAAACATGTGGATATTTTGTGACAATGTTATATTGCAAAGTGGCTTCCCTTTGTCAACTGTCACACTTGTGGATTCCTTTCTTACTACTTGTGATAGGCACAATAATCGTCTCCCAAAGACATCCACATTTTAGTCTCCAGACCCTGTAAATATGTTATGTTACACGGCAAGGAGGAATTAAGGCTTTAGATGGAATTAAGAGGCTAATCAGCTGGTTTTGAAATGGGGAGATTATTCTAGATTCTCTGGGTGGGCCCAATATAATCATAAGTGTGTTAATAAGTGAAAGAAGGAGACCAGAGTGTCAGAGTCAAGGCCATTCCTTGCCTGGTTAGCTTGCAATTGGGGTAAAACCTCAGGTACGATCACTTCTGGACACTGCTGTATTAGTTTCCTATTGCTGCTTTAACAAATTACTGCAAATTTAGTGACTTTAGGACAAGAAAATATTTTTAATCTTATAGTTTTGGAGGTCGGACACTGGGGTAAAATCCTTTCCGGAGTAAAGTCCGTTTCCCTGCCTTTTCCACCTTCCAAAGGCAAGCTAACCAGTTGGCTTGTCACAGTCCCATGGATGCTGGCAGAACACAGGAGACCAGTGACAAAAGATAATTTCTTACAGCAATGACAGCAGCTAGAGTACCAGCATTTTGCATGGTTCTCTGAGCCCAGATTCCCATGGGGCAGGGTGACGAGGGCCCTGTTACACCTGCACACACAGTGGGGTGTATGACAGAAGAGGATCCCTGAGCTTGGGGAACTCAAATCTTTCCAATTGGGCAGTAAGCACGCCTGCTCTCTGCTCCCAAGGCAGGTACTACTGTATCTTCCAAAGCTGAAAAGTAGTAGTAAGAATAATAAGCATGAGAACAGTGGTTTTAACTTACAAACTACTTTTCACATCCACCATCTAATTTAATCTTCTTAACAACCCCGTAAAAAGGTAACACTCCCAAGAGATTGAGTCCCAGAAACACTGACTGACAGGCAGAAGACCACCGACCCAGTGAGGGTGGGGCCACCACTTCCTGTCGCCATTTTTCATTCTACTACTCTTGGCAAATCCACCTATTTGTGTAGCTCTTCACCCTCGGAAGGTATGAAGCTCAGAGTAAATAGTTTTTCAAGCTCTCACCCTGGTGACATGCACATGGTAGAGACTGAAAGGCAGCTGATAGAAAGAACATGGGCTATGGAATTAGGTGACTGGAGTTCAGATCCTGACTGTGCTTCTTACTAGCTTCTCTGACCTCTACGGGCCTCGGTGTGCCCATCTGCAAAATGGGGTTCATAAATCTTTCACAGGGATGCTGAGAGACTTTCACCTTATGTGTAATGTTCATGTTGTCCCTCTTGGAATTACTTGCACAACTTATGTCTTCCCTGTAAGACTGTGAGTTTTTGTTCTCAATCGAAATATGACTTACAATATTATGTTAGTTTCAGGTGTAGGACACAGTGATTTGATATTTTTATAGATTATACTCCATGTAAAGTTCTTATAGAATATTGGCTATATTCCCTGTGCTGTACAGTACATCCTTGCATCTTATCTATTTTATTCCTACGAGTGTGCACCTCTTAATCTCCCTCACTCATTTTGCCTCTCACCCACACCTCTCCCCTCTGGCAACCACCAGTCTGGTGTCTGTATCTGTAAGTCTGTTTCTGTTTTGTTAAATGTATTCCTTTTTAAAACTGTGAGCTTCTCAAGGACAGGGGCCATGACTTTGTGCTGTTCACCCCAGCAACTAATTCCATGCCTGACAGGAGGACATGCTGAGTAAACGTTGTCAACAGAAAGCCAATGTCTGGCCCCTCGTAGGTGCCTGACAGTCTTGGTCTCTTGACACCCTCCCTTTTCAGGCTGCCCCTTTCTGGGTTGGCTTCCCGCATGATGGCTTGTGCTGGGCATGGAGTGGTTCCAATAGGAAGTTCAGGTCCTCCAGAGCAGTCACTTTCATTTCCTAAAACTAAAATTTCTGGAAACATGTGATGCAAGAGTGGAATTTGACTGAAGTCACTCCCTGGACAGCCTGCGGCAAGACAGAGTTGTCCTGCCCGCTTCCTGGCAGAGCTGGGGTTGGTCCAGTTGTGCAAGTTTCTGAGATTTCAAGCAGAACAAGTCTTCCTGTGTGCCCGCGGTGCAGGGAAGCTTCCTCAGCAGAGCTGGCCTGCGGTCTTGGAAAGGAGAGCAGCGACCTTCCCCTCCCAGAGCAGTCCTAGGTCTCTCTCCTCCGAAAGGAACAATATGCTATCGTTGGGCCTTCGGTTGTGGCCTGGAGCCGTCCCTTGACAAAGAGGCAAAACGTGTTCTCAAATGAGGTTTTCCTGGAATGGGTTCCTCCCCTCCTCCTTCCTCTGTCCCCTCCCCTTTCCTGGACTCTATTCTCTGCTTCTGAGGGGGTCCCCCCCTCTTCCCTAATACTTTGCCTTCATTGTCCCAGTTGAACCTGCCTGAGGCCACACCCTTTGCTCCCAATTTGCACCTCCACCTGTGTCATCAAACCCTCATTTTCTGAGAGAAACTGAGCTCCTCTAGTTGGTAAGAGGGAAACAATATTCATCTTAAAGTCGGAAGCCCCATAAATATTTACATTCCTTAGTGTATTTACCTTTTATCAAAGGGGCTTATTCGTCCAAGTGAACGCTTTCTATGGCATCATTTTCATACAGAACTTCTGGTCAGTTAGTTCTTTCCAGGTCCCTCAAGGAATAATTCTTTCTCGATAACACCTGCTCCTTTGAGAGTGACATGGGGGGAGGGTCGGTGACTTTATATTTGATTGACATTGGATAAGGTCTTTCCTCACCTATTGGGTCTTCTGTCCTCATTGGACCAGAAAGATAGGTTTGGGATCTGATTATTTGAGTGGCAACAGTTATCTGGTAATTTTTCTGGCAGTCAGTTTAAGATTAGAAACAAATGCTTTTTTAGGAAAGAGTGGGAGGAAAAAATCTACCCAGATATCCACACCCATTCATATCGTTTAATTTTCTCTCGGAATTTTTATTATCTGCCAGCACAGCTTTGAGTTCTGCAATTTCACGGGTCTAAGAGTTCCTCAGTCAACAGAGCCACAGTCTGCTTTCTCTTCTCATCCACCCCACCACTGTGTAATTTTGTCACCTAGTATTATTATTCGTATGCTGAATGTTTGTGCACAGATATGGACAGGCAGCTTCATTTCTCCAGCTGATTTTCCACAAAATAAATACAATTATTCTTTTGGCTCTACTGACAAACAACTCATAGCACTCCCAAAGGCCAGGCACTGTTTGTGCTTTGCAGAAGGCACTTTGCCTAATCGTCATAACAACCCTATTAAGTTCATTTTACAGAGATGATAACTGGAGAGGATCACGCAGTTAGCAAGGGGGCCCACAACCTCTATCTGTAACCACAGCACACACTGTCTCCCTACTGTACTTTCATGGAAGACCTGTTTTAAAAACACTTTAAAATATCATTTCTCACAATAAACAAGAGTCATAGTATCCTAACTTTCTAAAAGTCAATCTGGACTGTTGGACAGATGGACAGTTAAGGGAGGACCAGACCCCACTGTAGCAATGGCAGGTTCATGGTTGTCGAGGTAATATTTCTGTTGTCCCCGCAGATTCTGGGGGGTTGGGGGCAGTGGCCCCTTGAATCAGGAAATAGAAAGGTGGCTGTGGGCAGAGCAAGTGACTGTGTGAGATTCCTTCCCCCGGATGAATGTTCTCATTATTTTTCTCCTGATCCATCAACAATTGGGTTAGACTGGCTGACCTACAGCAAACTAGAGCAGGAACTAAGTTCCCACAGTTTAAATGCCTATTAAAAAATAATAGCTAACACTGAGCATGTACCAGCTTCTGGGCATTATACCCTGGCTAAGAGTTATCATTCCCCTTTAACAGATGTAAAAACTGAGTCTTGTGATCTGCTCAGTCATAACGCTAGCATGTGGAAGAGGTTTGAACCCGAGTCTCTCTGACGACAAAGCTCCGGCCCTTTTGTTCCATTGTCCCCATAACACTGTGGACGAGGGGCAGGACTCTGTTATGCTGAGCCCTGGAAACCAGTCGGGTTCGGCTTTGGATCTGTGCTCTGTGGTGCCTGGGCCATGGTTGGCGGCTGAACTGATTCAGTCCAGAAGCTGATTTATGGCAGCGATTCATGAGTCCTTTAGAGCTGGAATAGCATATTCTTATGAACCTATATTTTAGTATGTATGCAGGAAATAAGGGAAAAGCTGTTATGAGCCAGGAAGGATAACGATCATGATCATGATAATACCAGCTAACGGTTATTGATCTCTTTGTATGCCAAGTTTCTGTTAAGCACATTATATGCATAAACTCGCTTAAACAGGAGGGAAAGTCAACTGGTATTGAGAAGGTCCCATACAATTATCGTTTAGCTTCCTTTTCAAAATAGTAAATGGTATCATTTCAGGCAAGGTTTGTTTTGCTTAAGTGTCTCATATGAGGAAATCACACTTGAATTGTGCAATGCATTTGGGCAACATTTGTATGAAGAAATCCTGCAACAAAATAGGGGCACTTACATACGCACTATGAAAAATCTAGCCTTTTCTATTATTTGAGGGTTCAGTCACATTCTCATTGAATAGTATTATTCTCATTGAGTAAAACTAGCAAGATTATGAAGCATAGGCATTTGTCTATGGAGATCTAGTGAAATGCATGGTGCAAGGGGCTTTGAAATCAGAGTGAGGTTCCAATCCTACCTATGTCACTTGACAAGCCCTGAACCCTTCTGAGCCTCTTTAAATTTAAAATGCAGATAATACCTGCCTCATAGACTTGTTAAGGCATTAAAAAAAACATACATTAAACTTCAAGTGGAGATATTAACACAAGATCAGTCTTAGTATAAGCATCTACTCCCACCCCTCCATCCCGCTTTGGAGGCTACCTGCCAAACTTGACAGTGTTCCCTGACTTCTCCATTCTTCAAGCTCTATTCTGTGCCCCATTTTATGGTTCTTTATTTCCTGATTATCTTGATTTATTCATTTATTTATTCAAAAGTTTTTACTGAACACATACTATATACAAGTCACTGGGTAAGCACTGAGAATACAATAGTGACCTAAACAATTCTTTTTATGGCCTCATGAGAGAGACAGGCACTAATCACACATGTGGGAGGATATAGTTATGAACTAAGCTAAATGCTATGAAGGAAAGGAACACATATCTAGGCTGAAGAGTAAGGGAAGTGAAGGTGAGTGGAGACCTGAAGGAGAAGTGAGAGTCTCTATGGCAGGTGGTGATGGTGTTGGTGATACTGTAATGATGGGGGTGATGGTGCAGGTGGAGGTGGTGGTGATGGTGCAGATGGAGGTGGTGGTGATGGTGTTGGTGATACTGTAATGATGGAGGTGATGGTGCAGGTGGAGGTGGTGGTGATGGTGCAGTGGGGATGCTGGTGCTAGTGGTGGAGATGATGTTGGTGGTGGAGGTGCTGGTGATGGTGGAGGGGATGGTAGTAGAGGATGGTACCCACAGCACAGGGAACAGCATATGCAAAGGATCTGTGGTGGGTGGAAACTCCGTGGGTCTGGAAACCTGGAAGTCTGATGTGGCTGATGTGGCTGCTCACAGATGGTGAGGGTGAGAAGAGGCAGAGACCAGAAGTTGAAGCACAAGCCACACCACAGACCCTGCAGGAACTTGTAGCCTATGTTAAATCCTTGGATCCTAATCCTAAGAACAATTTGGAAGCCACAGAAGAATTTTAAACTTGAGGTGGGGTGAAATGATCAGATTTGCATTGTTAAAAGATCATTCTAGATCTCTACTGTCCAGTAATGGTAGCTACTAGCTACACATGGGTATTGAACACTTGAAATGTTGCTGGTCTTAGTTGGGATGTGCTGTGAATGTAAAATACACACTGGATTTCAAATACAGTGTAAAAAAGGAATGTAAAATATCTTGTTACTTTTTTCATAGTCTTTACATATAGGAATGGTAATATTTGGGGTTAAATGTAATGTAATTAAAATCAGTTTTACCTGTTTCTTGCTTACCTTTTAAAATGTAACTACTAGGACATTTAGAATTACATAAGCAGCTCCCATGATATTTTCATTAGAGGGGGCTGCTCTAGATGCAGCGTGAAGAAGGAACTACAGAGAAGGCGAAGCAGGTGAGACCATCAGGAGGTTGTTTTCATAGTCCAGGCAAGAGGTGAAGGTAGCTCTAACTAGGTTGATGGAAGTGGGAGTAAAAGGAGTTGGATGGATTCGAGGTAAAATCAGCAGAACTAAGTCCTGTAGCAGATGCTTCTGGATAGATGGTGGTGCCACATGTTGAAATAAAAAACACTAAGAGAGGACCAGCCTTGGCAAGAAGTATCATGAGCTCAGATTTGGACATGCTGAGTGGACATGCTCTGAGACATCCACGTGGACGCATGTCTCCAGAAGGCAGTTGCCCATCTAGGTCTGCATGGGAGACTTAAATTTGAGAGGTATTGGCATACCAATGAGATGAGAATAAATGAGACTCCTTAGGAAGAAAGCAGCCAGTGAGGAGTGGCCTAGGACCTAGACTTGGGAAACAGGGTAAGGGAGGATAAGTCTGTAAAGGAGCGTTGAAAAGGAAGCCTAAGTATGTGGGGTCATGGAAGCCAAGGGAGAAGCAAAGAAGGAAGGAGTGTCAGCAAGGAGATTTGTTCTGACAGGTTAGGCAACAGGAAGAATACAATGTATCTGGGAGTTAGCAGTATGGCAGTCACTGATGACCTTTGCAAGTGCTGGTTGGAGTGATAGGGGTGGAAGCCAGCTTGGAGTAGATTAAAGACTGGGCAAGAGGTGAGGAAACAGAGACAGGAAGTATAAAGAGCTCTTTCCAGAAGTTACTCTATGAAGGAAGAGAGAGAGAGAAGCTTGAGGGAGATGAGAATTTGTTTTTGTTTGTTTATTTGAAATAAATATGGAAGAGACTTGAGGATGTGTAAACACTGGTAGGAATGATCTGGTTGAGATGGAGCGGTGGAAAATACAGGAGAGAGAAAGGATACTAAGCAGCACGTGGCTCCTGGGATGGCAGGGAGGGAGCGTCTCGACTGAACCAGGTGGGGCTGGCGGCCATTCTAGGAGGGAGCCCTCTCCTACTGCAGCAGGAGGGGAGGGTGGGTGTGGGTAGGAGCTCAGCAGTGAGAAGTTGAGGGGATCTTTGTGGATGGTTTTAATTTCCTCTGCAACATAAGAGGCAAAGTCATCCCTGAGAGCATGTGGGGAGGCAGAGACTGCCAGTGGCTGGAGGAGGGTGGAGGGTGAGGTGGGTTGGCTAGAAAAGTGTAATAAAAGTGCCTGGTCTCCTCTAAGTCCATAGGGACCTTTCAGGTTTAGGACTTTGTCACATAGGAGGAATAGGAACATAAGGAAAAGAGAGTGGTGGCTCTAGAATTTCTATTTATAAGTGATGATCTGACTCAGGGGTGAGAGGGCTTGAAGCTTTTTGTACACTATTTTCCATTACATGATAGTGAGAAAACACCAACTGTTCATACGGAAGGGCAAGGAAGGCTTCTGGAGATTGGGGGGAGGGAAAAGCCCTCTCCTTCAACTCCGTGTTTGGCGACACCACTGGCAAGAGGGTTTGCGGGGGTGGTAAGGGTGTCTTGGAGATTCTGAGGTAAGAAAAGCTACATCATCCCAACTTCTCCAAGACCTCCTGCTGGCACCCCCAGCACCCCTGTGCAACGGGCATGCATATTCAGACCATCGGTGGCCACACCCAGGCTGGTATTTTCCCTGTAAAAAAGGGGGAAGAACCCAGCGAACCAGAAATTTGGGGCCAAGTATGACTCTCCACAGAATGCTTAGAGGATGGGAACCCTGGGTTCTGCTGACCCTTCCACCTGTGAGCTCCAGCTTGCACCAGGCATTGGCCTGAATCTACACTAAATAAGGAAGAAAGACAAGGCAGGAGATGACCAATGGGTTGGGGGAAGGGGAGGGACCAGTGGACTCTGAGCAAGATTCAGGAGGCTGAGTTAATCATTTTGAACTTGGACAACTCTTTGTAATCCCCGGGTCCAGGGAGTGACCGAGGTAGTGCAGGGGAGGAGCTCAGGGGATGAGGGGGTATAGGAACCGAGAGGTGACAGGTGGGTCATCTTTGTGAACAGTGAAGCAGTTGGGCTCCTGGAAGATCTTAAGAAGAAGTCTGTGAGCAGATGCCAAAGTCTTCGACAAGTGAGAGGAAGGGAGTAGGAGGTCAGCAGATGGTGAGAGACAGCGGAGGGCATGAGGGCAAATGGCGTATGTGAGCTGGGACTGGTTTTCTTACAAAAGGTTGGGGAGATAAGTCAGTGACTCACACATTTGATCAGGGAGTGGAGTTCCTGGATCTGATGATGCCTTACCCTACCCTACCCTAACCCTAACCCTAACCATGGATTTAATCTCTTAGATTTAATCCCATCATATAAACCAACATTTAGTACAAATCATATCTTAGTAATCTAAAAGGGCTAGAGCTGGCACATGGTAAATAATGTATACACAGTCAAATCTGTTCCAGTGATTGACAGCTCAAGGAAGCCATAGCTGAGGGAGGAGCAGAAGGACGCTGACAGGACACACAGGATCAGACCAGAAGATGAGGCCGTAACTGACTCAGGCCGGAGGAAGCCGTGGCCATAGGCAGCAGAAGAGGAAGGAAGCACATGGCAAATTTTTTCTTTGGTGACAAATTTAATTTTGTCAATGTTGGCTTTCTTTATAAAAAGTCCTCATAATTTTTTGTCTGCAGAAGAGATAATTCAGGAGTTTGCTGTGGCTTTATGATTTAATATCTAAATAACTAAATTTGCCAAGTTAAAAATTTTGTCCTTCCTTAAGCTTTTAGGTTTGACTAACTATTCGTAAATCTATTAAATTTAAACATCAGTTTAAAAGGGACTTTGGCTTTTGTTTGGTCCCATTTACAAATTTAGCTAATTAAACTTTTAATTAATTTTAGCAGCATTTATAAATGTAATATATTTGATGTTCTCTTTAAGTGTCAATTGTTTGACTTAGTAAAACTTTCCTGAGTTCTTAAACGATTCTAATATAACTAATACACTTATAAATATGGTAAAATTTAAGCTCTCTTAAATGTTTCAATGTATGACAAATGTTTCAATCCGTGTTTCTACAAACAATGAAAAATTTCAACTTAAAATCACAAGTATAAATGAAGTATATATTTTAAGTTGGAATTACAAGCTTGACCTTGACTCTAACAGACCAAACTTAAAAAATGTGACAAGTCTTTAAAACCCAAATATTCATAGATTCCTTAGCACAAAATATTAATATAAATACTAATTATAACTCTTCCAGAGATTGCATCCAGAAACTTTTTGGGTCAAGTATGACCGCCCATATAATGGCCAAGAAGACAGCAACTTCCAGGCTTTGAAAGATACTTACACACACGTAGGAAACCATTACATCATCATACATAATTTGGGAATTCATTCATAGAGAGGTGGCCAATGATATGGCCTAAGAAGCTGGCAATATTCTTGTCTGTGACCGTGACTGGTACACACTGAACCCTAGTTATGCTTTGTAACAGGACTGAACCTAGAGAAGGCAGTGGTCACACAGCTCATATCCCTGGCTCTGAGTTATTATCATGAGCTCATTTTTTCCATCCACATGGAAGGCAGCAACTTCTACCCAGACTGCCACATCACATGGTTGGATTTAGCAGTTATTTGATTCTTAAGATATTTCAATATATGTCCCAAGGCACTCCAAAGAACTTAGAAATTGATAAAATTCTGCCTTCTTTTCATATTCTTCCTGACTGATGAGGCCATACAGATATTAAAATGATACCAGCTGCTCTCTCATGGTTTTGTCTGACTCTGTTCTTGGAAACAATACACTATATTTCTTCATTCTCGGCTTTAAACAAGGTCAGCTATTGTGCGGCAAGGGTAGGAAGTTGGGGCGAGAAGCCACTGGTCAGACTTCTCTCCCTTGCAGTCCCACCTGTGTCTGCAATGTCCATACTCCATTCCTCCAGACCCAACTGATGTTCTGAAAAGGCATGTCAATCCACCACTCAACAAGTAATAGTTGGGACTTCCCTGGTGGTCCAGTGGTTAAGAATCTGCCTTCCAATGCAGGAGGCGCGGGTTTGATCCCTGGTTGGAGAGCTAAGATCCCACATGCCACAGGGCAACTAAGCCTGTGCACCACAACTAGAACCCACGCGCTCTGGAGCTCCCGTGCCGCAACTAGAGAGCCCTCGTGCCACAACAAAAGATCCCGGGTGCTGCAACTAAGACCCGAATCGGCCAAATAAATAAATATTTAAAAAGAAGCAAGTAATAGTTGATTAGTGCCTACTGTGTTCTCAGGGCTGGGAATACTTCACTGCAAAAAGGAGAACAAAGTCCATGACCTCATGAAATTTACATCCAGCCACATTCAGCAGCTGTGTGTGAATTTGAAATCTCCTTTTCTATCATCTACTACCAGTCTTGCAACAGATGAAAGTTATTTGCATTGTCCTTGAGAGTTTTGTATATTTGGACCTAACCTATACAAACTTACCTCATATATCATCTTCATGGTTTGGCCCTTTGCATCTGGGATAGTGCATCAGAGAACTTGAAGAAAAGTCTCTTTCCC
>NW_006793744.1:1830150-1958501 GCF_000442215.2 Lipotes vexillifer
TCTTTCCCTCTCTTTTTTCATTTTCCCAAGTTTTAGATTCCTGAAATATTCAGATTCCCTAAATTAAAAAAAAAAAAAGACTTTTATGGACTTTCTGTTCTGAATTAACTTAAGTTTGATGCTTCCAGTCCTTGGAGTTAGGTACCAAGAAGTCTGAAATCAATGCAGAAGATCAGTCACTGGGGCTGACAGATGAAGCAGTCAATTTTACTCTAAGAGATTTTATTGGTCTTTGTTTCTTCTTTCTTTCTTTCTTCCTTTCTTTTTTAAAAAATGAACATTTAGACCATTCTTACTAGGAATATCTTAATTCCTGGAGTCATTATGGTCTGATGAGTTTAGTCCTGGAATGGACTTTGTAAAATTTGCGTGATGAATCGCTCTGATTACACATGGAGTGGTATTGCAAGGCGGAAAGCTGAAAATGAGCATTCCAGAAGAGATAAAACCATCTGAATATGATATTAGAAGATTTTATGGTATTATATTTCTAGGTAGTTTGGACTTCCTGAGTTACTTAAGAAACAATTTTCTTTCCATCAGGAAATATCTTAGTCAGGTTTCTTTTTGTTGCGAGAGAAATTAATGTAAACTTATTAAAGTAAAAGGAGACATTTTATAAGCAAGGCAGGATGACCTGCTAGAGAAATCAGGTGTTTTCTCCTTTCTTCTCTAAAAGGCAAGCAAAAGGTTAGCTTCTGTATTTTGGAGGCCTGATATATCCATCCTTTGCTCTTGGAGAGAAGAGGATGTTTTAAAGTCGGTTTTATTGAGATAATTTATATATAATAAAATTTATCAATATAAAAAGTACAGTTTGATGAGCTTGACAAAGAGATACAGTCATGTAACCACCATGGCAATCATGATACAGAACGTTTCTATCATCCCCCAAAGTCCCCATATGCCTCTATGCAATCAATCCCCTCCCCAACCCGGCTCCCTGATACCCCTGCTTTCTGTCATAGTTTTGCTTTGTGTAGAATTTAAATCTAAATGAATTGTGTAGAATTCATTTAAATGAATTCTATAGTATGTATTTGTTTGTGTCTGACTTCTTTCACTTAGTATAATTCTTTTCAGATCATCCATATTCTTGCATATTTCAGCAGCTCTGCCTTTTTATTGTTGAGTGGTATTCTATCGTATACACATAGAACGATTTCTTTATCTGTTCATGAGATGATAGATATTTGGGTCATTTCTAGCTCTGAATAAAGTACATGCTTTTGTGTGGACTTATTTTTTCATTTCTCGTGGGTAATTACCTAGGATTGAGATTGTTGCATCATTAAGTGCATATTTAATTTGATAAGAAACTGTCAAACTTTCCCAAAGTGGGTGTATCGTTTTGCATTGCCAGCAGCAATGTATGAGAGTTTCAGTTGTTCTACATCCTCGGTATTGTCGGTATTGTCAGTCTTTCATTTTAGCCTTTCTAGTGGGCATGTAGTGGTATCTCAATGTGTACCCCCTGCCCGAGTTTTATTGAGATATGATTGACATGTAGTATTGTATTAGTTTAAGATGTATAACATAATGATTTGATATATGTATATATAGTGTGAAATAATCATCACAATAAGTTTAGTTAAAATCCATCATTTCACATAGTTACTATTTTTTTCTGGTGATGAGAACTTTTAAGATCTACTCTTAGCAACTTTTGAAGGTATAATAACAGTATTACTAAAACAGTATTACCAACTATAGTCACCATGCTGTACATTACATTCCCAGAAGTATATATCTAATAACTGGAAATTTGTACCTTTTGACCACACATAAAGAGGTCAATTTCACTCTGAAAGGTTTTGTCAATCTTTCAAGTTTCCAAAAATATTTAGAACTCAGAAATACTGCTCTTCATATGAGATCACAAGTAACAGAAGACACTCTTACACTCAGGCCCACAGTGAAAAAACTAATAGTAAAACAAGTTGAAGTAATTAAACAGTAAGATTTGAAAATCAGTTATTGAATATAGAACTGGAAGACTGTACTTCTGGAAAATGGAAAATGGGATGGCTGCGATTCCATGAGCAGACCAGGCCCCACAGAAACTGTAATAACAGCAGAGCTTAGCTATGAGAATTTTCCACAATGACAGAACTTTAAAAACATGCTTTTATGTTAACTAAAGATATTCACAGTTGAAACTGCCAAAACTTGCTTAATACCATATCTCCCTTCTCAATATTTAAAATCCACAGGATACTCGGATCTCAGTGAATATTTGATGGTTGGAGAATAACTGAAGCAGTCAGTTCAAAGGTTCTCCCTACATACTTTGATTTTAAGACAAAATAATCTATAAACTCGGGACAATGTTGCTTTCTCTAGAAAAACCTGACTAACATTGATCTTTGTCAGGGTACACTTGGTTCTTTACTTAACTCTTATCAGTGGCCAGAAAAGGTAACATACTTGAATTTATCCAGTGTCAAACTATATAATCTAACACTCAATGTTTCCCAGACACTAGGCATATTAGATGTTAGCAATATAGTCTTTTATTTTGTCACATCTTAAAGAACTTTACATTTTCAGGTACATGTCGAAGATGCTCCCAGGTACTTCCTTCTTCTTGGAAAGTAAGCAAGAAAATAAAACTTTCTCTAAGGAGCAATTTGATTCTTTTCAAAAACTGAAGACTTTGGAAGCTGGTGGCAACAGCTTCGTTTGCTCCTGTGACTTCCTGTCTTTCACACAGGGGCAGCAGGACCTGGCCCAGGTCCTGATCGACTGGCCAGAAGAATACCTGTGTGACTCTCCATCCCCCGTGCGGGGCCAGCGGGTTCGGGACACCCGGCTCTCGCCTTCTGAATGCCACAGGGCAGCCGTGGTGTCTGCCGTGTGCTGTGCCCTTTTCCTGTCGCTCCTGCTCGTGGGAGTTCTGTGCCACCGTTTCCACGGACTGTGGTACATGAAGATGATGTGGGCCTGGCTCCAGGCCAAGAGGAAGCCCAGGAAGGCTCCCCGCAGGGACATCTGCTATGACGCCTTTGTGTCCTACAGTGAACAGGATTCCTACTGGGTGGAGAACCTCATGGTCCAGGAGCTGGAGCACTTCAGACCTCCCTTTAAGTTGTGTCTTCACAAGCGGGACTTCATTCCTGGCAAGTGGATTATCGACAATATCATTGACTCCATTGAAAAGAGCCACAAAACCATCTTTGTGCTTTCTGAGAACTTTGTGAAGAGTGAGTGGTGCAAGTACGAGCTGGACTTCTCCCATTTTCGTCTCTTTGATGAGAACGACGATGCTGCCATTCTCATTCTGCTGGAGCCCATTGAGAAAAAGGCCATCCCCAGCAGGAAGGGTTTCAGTTGAAGAACAATTCTAGTTTTTACAAGAAAATTATCTATACAATGAAATATTCTCAGGTTTCAAAACTCAGCTCTATGTTGATTCAGAGTTTTACTATTATCATTTTGCATAGGCACTAATGAATAGTATTCTTCAAAAGTTACAGATGTTATTGAAATCTCTTCAAAGTAGAAAAATTTTGAAGAATGAGCATTTGTGTACAACGATCTGTGTATTAGTGCAAGGATTACAGCAGATTTTCATTAAATGATTTTTGACGGATATATTTATTATTTTCTCTATTACAAAATATTTTATGTGAACAAGACAGTGTTTTTTGATAACTTCATTTTAGAATTTCAGTCAGATTCTCAAAAAATAGATACCATGAAAGTTACTTTTTACCGAATTATCTTTTCATATTGTGTTCATTTTCTAACTTAAAAAAAAATAAGTTGTGTAGGCAGTTAGAGGAGGTCTTATACTAAAAAGAAGCTAAGGCATTTTGGAGTCTAACCTGGGATTTGCCACTTGGCTCTGAGCCATATGACTTGAGGCAAGTTCTTTAATCACTTGAACTGAAGGTGTAATAATATCAGAACTATTTATTTCACGTGTTATTATAAGACTCAGGTGAAAAGATTTATGTGAAAGAGCAGGAAGGGTTTCAGTTGAAGAACAATTCTAGTTTTTACAAGAAAATTATCTATACAATGAAATATTCTCAGGTTTCAAAACTCAGCTCTATGTTGATTCAGAGTTTTACTATTATCATTTTGCATAGGCACTAATGAATAGTATTCTTCAAAAGTTACAGATGTTATTGAAATCTCTTCAAAGTAGAAAAATTTTGAAGAATGAGCATTTGTGTACAACGATCTGTGTATTAGTGCAAGGATTACAGCAGATTTTCATTAAATGATTTTTGACGGATATATTTATTATTTTCTCTATTACAAAATATTTTATGTGAACAAGACAGTGTTTTTTGATAACTTCATTTTAGAATTTCAGTCAGATTCTCAAAAAATAGATACCATGAAAGTTACTTTTTACCGAATTATCTTTTCATATTGTGTTCATTTTCTAACTTAAAAAAAAATAAGTTGTGTAGGCAGTTAGAGGAGGTCTTATACTAAAAAGAAGCTAAGGCATTTTGGAGTCTAACCTGGGATTTGCCACTTGGCTCTGAGCCATATGACTTGAGGCAAGTTCTTTAATCACTTGAACTGAAGGTGTAATAATATCAGAACTATTTATTTCACGTGTTATTATAAGACTCAGGTGAAAAGATTTATGTGAAAGTGCTTTGAAAACGTCAAGAACTGAACACGTATGAGGATGTGCCTGAGTAGAAGGTGCTAATAGCTTTGCTGAGAGTGTAGAGAAAAATTCACTGCATGTAGATGACACTGGTAGTAAGTTGTGGGTAAATACATAATTTCTACTTAACTTTGTCAGAAAATTCTAATCAACTTTGGGATTACAAAGCAATAACATCAGTCAATCTAGGCAGCTCAACTAGAAAAGATATATAGAGAAAGAACAGAGGTTTTCAGTTTCAGGGCAAAAAATTGGAAAGAAGTTTTCTGAAGGACACACTTGAGAAATCATGAGGAAGACAGGGGGAGATTTTGAAGTAATAGGAAGAAAGTGTTTCAGACAGCTGGAGAGCCTGGATGGTCAGGGATGCAGAGAAATGTCCCCATGGTAATCAGTAAACTGTATAGAAAAACAGACTCCATCCCCTCAAGTTCACATTCATGTCTATAGATTAAGTTTGCCTAAGGCTGGAGCCTTTGATGAAGACTAGGCATGTGAAATAGGGTAACAGAAAGAACCCTGGGTTTAGGGTAAAATTCTGGTTTCAAATCTCAATTCTGCCACTTAGAATTTGCATGGCATTTCCTCCTGTGTCAAAGAGGAACTAGAATGCTTCTTCAGCCTCCAATCTCAATTTGGGAAGGTCAAATGTAATTATGAAAATAAAATATAGTTTATGAATATTAAGGCAGCTTAATTTTGAAAAGGTAGCTAGTTTCCCTTACAAACATGTCTCACTAGTTTCTGTGGCAATGAAGAAAGCCAATCTAAGACTGTTCGTTTGGGAATTACCCACTTTGAGAAACAAGGATGGAAATGCGCAAGGGAAGGACTTAGGTTCAAAATCTTAGACATAAGGGGGAGCCCACATCTTTTCACGGTAAGAGCAGGGATGGGAGGTGGGTGCTAGGGAAAGTCAGCGCACCACCAGGGGACCGCCACAAGATTGAAATTTTAAAAAAATCTGGGCTGTCCTTATCTGCTCTTCAGGCAAAATCTTGCTGCGTTGCTTTGGATAGTGACTGGTGAGTTATTCTAATGCACGAGAGAATAGACTTGCGGGTGGAAGTGGACCCTGGAGATATACTGACCGGGAAATTGTGTTTAAAAGGTCGTGGTGGGCGTGGGAGGTGGATGAGAGGCATGATTCGTGAGCCTGAATTTGGGCGACCAAGGACTCAGAAGAATGGAGACGGCGTGTTTCAGGGCAATAAGAGGCTTTGGGTGCCCGAGGCTTCAAGAAAATAGTGGTTGGGTAATAAGCCTTCTCGTTGGTTTCGAAATCTAACTCTGTGCTGGGGGAATCCCACGCGGAGGCCTTAAGCACCTCCGCACACCCTGGCCCCAGCGCCCGCCTCCGACCCGAGCCGGGCACCAGGCGGCGGTGGGGTAGCACCTGGGTCACGGTCACCCGACGGAGCCCGCGGAAAGGGAAGCGGCGGCTGGCCCCAGGCCACAGGTGCCAGGCGCGCTCCGCGGAACGGGTGGTCACCGCACCCTGGAGAAGGGGGCGCCGGCCACACGCAGCGTCCCCGCGCACTCTTCCGGGGCGCGGGCAGGTCCGGGCCGGAGGCGGCAGAAGGCGCGGCCTGGCGGCAGCTGCGCAGTCTCCTGATACATCGGGCCCAAAAATACGCTCGGCAGGCTTCCTTGCTCCGCAGCCCTTCCCGGACCGGGCGGGCAGGGTCCCAGGGTGGCCGAGGCGCGGACGCGGGCGCCGGGCATCCGCGCCTCCCAGTCGGCGGCACCCGGGACCCCAGTCGTGCGGCACGGGCCCGGGGAAGGGGGGAGCCCCCTGCCCCGAGGCCGTCGACGCTCCTGCAGCCCCGTCTGCTAGGCCCCGCACGGGAATGTGGACACCCGCCCCGCCGAGGTGAGAGAAGCGGGGACCTCACGGAAAGGGACGAGGGTGCGGCTGAGGTTCGCCCAGCCCTTGGCGTCCCGGTGCCCGCGGGCCGTGGCGGGGCCATCCAGCTTCCGATGGGGCGCCGTGGGGAGCTTCCGCGGGCTCCGCGCTGCGGGCGGCCGCGTTCCGGGAGGCGGGGTGGCCGGTGGCTCCGGTTCCCGAAGGGCAGCCCTCTCGCCGGCGGCTCAGGGAGCCCCGGTCGCCCCTGCCCCCGTCACTCGGAGCGGCGGTGACGAGGTTCAGATAGAGGCTTTCAAGGTTGCATAGGTGCGTCCTGCTGGCGGTGCGTCTGCGCTCACTGCTTACCGTTGGGACCCAACTTCCAAAGGTGGGATTTCGGCCACCAGGGCTCAGCAATGGGACAGGGTCAGGACTCGGATCTGCCTAGGACTCTCGCACCCCAACCCCGAGCCTGGTGTCTGCTCCGGGGGGCTTCACGCCATTAAAACTTCGTCAACGTCTATAAATGACAACTTGTGTTCGGAACTTGGATGTCAGCCAGGATAGTGTTTTTCCTGTTTGAAAAAAGAAAAAAAAGGGCTGGGAGAGAGAGAGAAATTGTTCAGGGTGTAAACAATTCAGCCGCGTGAGATGCTTGTAATCTTGCAGAAGGTCTTGTCTGCACTGTTACTAACTCAGATCTTTACCAGCAAGCAACTGGGAGATAGGATGGCTGACTTGAAAGTAGACACCAAAAAAAAAAAAAAAAAAAAAAAAAAAAAAAAAAAAAAAAAAAAAGGAAAGAAAAGAAAAAGGCAAATATCCTGACCTGATTATTTGAAAATGACTTATTCACCAATATTTTAAGTTTCTTCTTCTTCCTGTTCTAAGCAGAGAACCTTTGTGTCTTCTTTAAACTTTTTATAATGTATCAATTTTATGAAAATTACCTGAAGTTGACAACATGTTTGGGAAGTTTCTAAGCCATCAGTTTTTTTTTTTTTTCATTGCTTTACTTAAGAATTTGGCTTGGTTGGTTAAATATCTTGTTTTGATTTCAGTGATTGAGCATAATTTATTGTATGTGGCACTTTGGGTGTGACCTCATAAAGATATTTTAGTAAATCTAAGTTGTATTTACTCCTCCCAAATAGGTTTGCTTGTCAAAAAAAAATTTTTTTTTTATCTCCACAATGTCATTTAAAATTTACATTACTTTTTCCTCATGCAGGAAACCCATGTCTGAGTTTCTGAGTGCTGTCTTTCTTATCTATCGTTACACTAAAAAAATCCACTTGTTGCTTCCTGTTGCCTACTCTTACCTGGTTTATTTTCCATGTGTTGAAGAACATATGTTTTTGGGTACTTCTTTCAGTGAAGGTCTACAAATGTCTGAAAATGTCTTATCTTTACTCTTGGATGATTATTTAAATGGGTATAGATGTCTAGACTAACAGGTATGTTTTCTCAGCCCTTTGAGGCTATTATTCCATTGTTTTGGGGCTAGATGAGGAATTTCTATTCTTTGGGATTCAATATGCATTTATAATTTGTAAATTTATGTTTTTCTTCAGTTCTGAAAAATTCTTAGTTATTATATCTTTTAATATTTGGATCCACACCAGCATATGTGGCAGGCCTGGGTTTTGATTTCTTATGGGAGATTTCTAGGAGACTAGCTTTTAGCCAGGTGGAGACCCTGGGTCAGAGGGCAGAGATTTTTGAGGCCCCTGTTCACATATGGCATAGCCTTTTCTCTGCGCTTGGCCGTATGGAGAGCCCACTGTCACTTCACTACCATGCACTGGGCCATGAGTCCTTCTCTAGTCTGGCTTCACCCAGGCATCTCAGCCCTCGCCCTAAAGTGGGCATCTGTTCCTGGTTTCACTCTGAGCCACAGGGCTTCAACTTCCTCTCAGCTAAGTCGCCTCTAACACCAGGCTTACTCCTCAGACTTCCATCCTATCCCGAGTCTTGGACTAATAATTCCTCACCACTCTGGCAACTTTCTGAATTCTTTAAGCAGATGATTTTTATACTTTGTGCAGATCCACAGCCTTTATTAGATCTGACTTCACTCCATCTAACTTGAGCCATCACCCTTCCCTTTCTCAGTGTCTTACATTGAGGAGTTCTCTGCCCCCTCCTGTAGTGTATTGGGGAAATGGGAGGAGAGACAAGTAATTCTGACCTAAAGTGTCAAGTTGTTAACTGTAGTTTTAGCATCATCAATAATTATTATTTGTTGAAAACCGACCATGTAATAGGTATCATATAATATGTATATGAAATAGCCCAAGATCTCTGCTCTTAAGAGAAAAAGCCGGGAAAAATAAAAAGTGAACGTATATGACCTTAAATTTTAGCCAAAAATTGGTATAGATTTTTAAAGATTTGTGCAATATGTTACAAAGTGGAAAAAATCAGGTAAATTTTGGTTCTCCAGTACAATTATACTAAGAGGATTTTTTTTTCAACAACCGATTAAGCAGAAAGACAATGGAATAGACATAGTGCCAAATAGTAATAGCCATTTCATCTTAACCCTGTCAGTTTTAGAGGCGGGGACAATGCTAGATCTGCAGCCTCTATGGGTTAGTTTCTGTTGTCTTCTGTTTCTGCTTTTCTCATGCTTATCACCTTGCTTTTGTTAGTGCCCAGTTGTTTTTCATGTTTTACTGGACATTCTATTTGAAAAATTGTTTCTAGAAAGAAATCTAAGGGCTAGGATGATGTTTTCTTATTCTGGAGAAAATTTTCCTTTGCTTCTGTAGGTACCCATGAGCACTAGCGTTCCAGAAATAATCTTAGTCCATATTCAGAGATCAAGGCTGCCTGAGCCATCCAGATAAATCAAAGCTGTGATGCAACCTGTGAGGACTTATCTTCCTCTAGTTCAGCCTTATCTATCCCATCCATGACTGCCCCAGACCTTAACATTTAACTCCCTGCTTTCTAAGGCTGTCAAAAGTGCTCTGCAGCCTGTCAGACGGTGTTTACTGTGTTCAACGCAATAAAAGACAAAACTGAAAAATTTGGCAGAGAATTTGAAACTATAAAAATGACATAACAGAAGTGGAAAGGAACCAAATAGAAATTATATAGATGAAAACTGTAATAATAAAAAAATTTAAAAGCAGTGGATGGATTTAACAGTAAATTAAACATAGCTGAAGAAAGGAAAATAAACTAGAAAATAGATCAGAAGAAAATACCTAGATTGAAACTTGAAGAGACAGAAGTATGGAAAGAACAGAAGAGAGACATGGACAATACAGCTAAACTAGTGTTTAGATGAAAATTCATGCCCTGAAATGGACATATTAGAAATGAAGAATGGCTGAAAATTAATGAGGAAGCGTCTATCTCAGGAAATTAGAATGAGAATGGTAAAATAAGTCTAGAGAAAGCAGAAGGAAGTAAATAGTAATATGAGTAGAAATTAATGAAATAGAAAATAATAGAGGCTCTATAGAGTGAGAAGTTGGTTATTCAAAAATGCTGATAGGACTTACCCAGTGGTGCAGTGGTTGAGAATCTGGCTGCCAATGCAGGGGACACAGGTTTGATCCCTGGTCCAGGAAGATCCCTCCCACATGCCATGGAGCAACTAAGCCTGTGCGCTGCAACTACTGAAGCCCGTGTGCCGCAACTACTGAAGGCCATTCGCCACAACTACTGAAGCTCGCGTGCCTAGAGAAGAGAAGTCACTGCAATGAGAAGCCCGTGCATCGCAACGAAGAGTAGCCCCTGCTCGCTGCAACTAGAGAAAGCTCGCCTGTAGCAACAAGGACCCAATACAGCCAAAAATAAATGGATAAAATAAATAAATTTTAAAAAATGCTAATAAAAACGATAAACCTCTGGCAAGACAATTCAGAAAGAAAGCAGGCACAAATATCATCTAAGGGATAGACTAGAGGTCCTGCAGACATTAAAACAATAAGAGGATGCAAGCAACTATGTCAGTAAATTTGAAAATTTGGAAGAAAATGATAAATTCTTTGAAAAACACAACTGACAAAAGAATAAAAAGAAAATCTGAATCATTCTGTAGCTGTTAAATTAATGTATTTAACAAAAACAAACAACAACAGAATCTGTATGAGGACATTAGGAGAAAGAAATTTGTAGGCAATTTTACTTCTGAATATAGATTCAAAAATTCTAAACAAAATATTATAAATAAAATCCAGCAATATATAAAAATGATAATGCATCCAGACAAATGTGGGTTTATTCTAAAAATGCAAGGTTGCTTTAACACATTTATCCACTGTAGTCACCAATATTTATTAACAAAGTGAAGGAGGAAATGTTCTTATCTCAATATTTACAGGAAGAAAAAAAATTTTTGATAAAATTCAACATTCACTAATCAAGACAATGAAGTAAAGGTATAAGGATCGGAAAAAGTAAATAAAACCATCATTATACCTGGATGATATGATTGTGTATGTAGAAAATTAAAAGGAATCTACAAACTGTGAAATTGCTGAATTAGTTTTGCAAGGTTGCTCAATGCATGGTAGATATGTAAAACTTAATTGAATTTCTCTCTCTGTATATATAGGTATATGCCACATATAAGTAAGTAATACTATTTTCAAAACTTCAAAAGTATCAGATACCTAGAAATAAACCTCACAAAATATGCTCAAGACCTCTGTGTAGAAAATCATAAGACATTATTGTGGTAATGAAGACCAAATAAATGGAAAGATACATCATGCTCATGGATCGAAAGATTCAATATTGTAGTGATGTCAATAATTTCAAAATATCTATAGAGTCATGGCATTGCCGATTAAAATCAATGGGTTTGGGCTTCCCTGGTGGCTCAGTGGTTAAGAATCTGTCTGCCAATGCAGGGAACACGGGTTCAAGCCCTGGTCCAGGAAGATCCCACATGCCGCGGAGCAACTAAGCCCGTGAGCCACAATTACTGAGCCCAAGTGTCACAACTACTGAAGCCCTCGTGCCTAGAGCCGGTGCTCCACAACAAGAGAAGCCACTGCAATGAGAAGCCTGTGCACTGCAGGGAAAACTAGCCCCTGCTCACCACAACTAGAGAAAGCCCACGTGCACCAACGCAGCCAAAAATAAAATAAATAAAATAAACAAATTTATTTTTAAAAAATCAGTGGGTTTTGTTTTTGAAACTGATAAGCTGATTCTGTAATTTATAAGAATATGCAAAGCACCAAGACTCACTTAAAGAAGAACAGGGAGGAAGGCCTTGCTCTCCTGGATATGAAGATATGTCATATATTTAATATAGTGTGTTACCGGTACAAGGATAGACAAATAGACATTGGATTAGATTAGAGAGCCCTGAAACAGACTGACCCTTAGATGGACACGTGAGTACTGGCAAAGGTAATACTGTTGATTGTTTCCCCAAAATGATCTTTTGAAAGATGTGCTGAGTCAAACACTGCTTCCTGCACTTAGTTCACTGCAGATGAGAAGGTTTTGATGGTCTGATTGTCCCTCCGCCCAACAAAACACCTTGCTCTGCCTGGGGTTCTCAGCACCCCTTGCACCTGCTAGTGCCAAGTGCAAGACAGGTTGACAAGCATGGGACCTTTTTCTTTTGGTTAAAGAGCATGCTCCTCCTGGAGCTGTATTCAGTGAAAGTTGTTCAAGGAGAGCTGTGGTTTGGCACTGTGAGATCTCTAACTCATGGGGGCATCAGGACAGGCAAGGGGCATGCTCCAATATACGATCTGAAGTATACAAATACGAGGTTGTAAATCCATATGGTTAAGCCTAGCCCTTAAACTGCTTGCTTTTTCATCCTCCATCATTCATTTACTTTCATCTTTCAACCCACGTTTGGTCCTGCTGCATATTCCTAGATGGTACTGTGCCTTTAAAAGTCATTGTTCAGTGGCGATCTGTTGCTGGATGTGTCAGGGAATTCATTTTTTTATCCTTATTCATACATTCCATTTCCCTGTCAGTTATGTCTTGGGGTGTGTGTGTGTGTGTGTGTGTGTGTGTGTGTGTGTGTGTGTACGCACATGCTACATCTTACAAAACGTTTCTCAAGAACTGGAATTAAGCTATGCCGTCAAGCACAATCACTCATTTGAACCTCTTTTCTTTGTAGGTGAGATCACTGGACAATGCCACCTGCTTTGTGGACAGTGTGGGTCTTGGGGTCTGTAATCAGCTTCCCCAAGGAAGGAGCCTCTGATCAGGCTTCTTCTCTGTCTTGTGACCCCACTGGTGTCTGCGATGGCCGCTCCAGATCTTTAAACTCCATCCCCTCAGGGCTCACGGGAGCTGTGAAAAGCCTTGACCTGTCCAGCAACGAAATCACCTATGTCAGCAACAGCGACCTGCGGAGGTGTGTGAACCTCAGGACTCTGAGGCTGGGGGCCAATGAAATTCACACAGTGGAGGAAGATGCTTTTTTTTCGCTGAGGAGTCTTGAATATTTGGACTTATCCTATAATCGTTTATCTTACTTCTCATCCTCCTGGTTCAGATCCCTTTCTGCCTTAAAATTCTTAAACTTACTGGGAAATTTATACAAAACACTCGGGGAAAGATCTCTTTTTTCTCATCTCCCAAATCTGCAAATCCTGAAAGTAGGAAATAGTAACAGCTTCACTGAGATTCAGGAAAAGGATTTCGCTGGGCTAACTCTTCTTGAGAAACTTGAGATTAATGCTCCAAATCTGCAGACATATGCGCCAAAGAGTTTAAAGTCAATCCAGAACATCAGCCATCTGATTCTTCATCTGAAGCAGCCTGTTTTACTGTTGGAGATTTTTGTAGATATTTTAAGTTCCTTAGAACATTTAGAACTGAGAGATACTAATTTGAACACTTTTCATTTTTCAGAAGTATCCATCAATGAAACGAATACATCGATTAAAAAGTTTACATTTAGAAATGTGCAAATCACTGACGAAAGTTTTACTGAAGTTGTGAAACTGTTTAATTATGTTTCTGGAGTCTTAGAAGTAGAGTTTGATGACTGTACCCATGATGGAGTTGGTGATTTTGGGACATTGACTCTGGAGACAATTAAATACCTAGGTGATGTGGAGACATTAACAATACGGAAGTTGCATATTCCACAGTTTTTCTTATATCATGATCTGAGTAATATATATTCACTCACAGGAAAAGTTAAAAGAATCACAATAGAAAACAGTAAGGTTTTTCTGGTTCCTTGTTTACTTTCACAACATTTAAAATCATTAGAATATTTGGATCTCAGTGAAAACTTAATGTCTGAAGAAACCTTGAAAAACTCAGCCTGTGAGCATGCCTGGCCCTTCCTAAAAACCTTAGTTTTAAGGCAGAATCGTTTGAAATCATTAGAAAAAACTGGAGAAATTTTGCTTACTCTGAAAAACCTGACTAACCTTGATATCAGTAAGAATAATTTTCATTCAATGCCTGAAACATGTCAGTGGCCAGGAAAAATGAAATATTTGAACTTATCCAGCACAAGAATACAAAGTTTAACCCGTTGCATTCCACAGACACTGGAAATTTTAGATATTAGCAATAACAATCTCGATTCATTTTCTTTGATTTTGCCAAAACTCAATGAACTTTATATTTCCAGAAATAAGTTGAAGACTCTACCCGATGCCTCCTTGTTACCTGTGTTATTAGTTATGAGAATCAGCAGAAATACAATAAATACTTTCTCTAAGGAGCAACTTGATTCTTTTAAAAAACTGAAGACTTTGGAAGCTGGTGGCAACAGCTTCGTTTGCTCCTGTGACTTCCTGTCTTTCACACAGGGGCAGCAGGACCTGGCCCAGGTCCTGATCGACTGGCCAGAAGAATACCTGTGTGACTCTCCATCCCCCGTGCGGGGCCAGCGGGTTCGGGACACCCGGCTCTCGCCTTCTGAATGCCACAGGGCAGCCGTGGTGTCTGCCGTGTGCTGTGCCCTTTTCCTGTCGCTCCTGCTCGTGGGAGTTCTGTGCCACCGTTTCCACGGACTGTGGTACATGAAGATGATGTGGGCCTGGCTCCAGGCCAAGAGGAAGCCCAGGAAGGCTCCCCGCAGGGACATCTGCTATGACGCCTTTGTGTCCTACAGTGAACAGGATTCCTACTGGGTGGAGAACCTCATGGTCCAGGAGCTGGAGCACTTCAGACCTCCCTTTAAGTTGTGTCTTCACAAGCGGGACTTCATTCCTGGCAAGTGGATTATCGACAATATCATTGACTCCATTGAAAAGAGCCACAAAACCATCTTTGTGCTTTCTGAGAACTTTGTGAAGAGTGAGTGGTGCAAGTACGAGCTGGACTTCTCCCATTTTCGTCTCTTTGATGAGAACGACGATGCTGCCATTCTCATTCTGCTGGAGCCCATTGAGAAAAAGGCCATCCCCCATCGCTTCTGTAAGCTGCGGAAGATCATGAACACCAAGACCTACTTGGAGTGGCCTGCTGATGAGATGCAGCAGGAAGGGTTTTGGTTAAATTTGAGAGCTGCAATAAAGTCCTAGGATCCTTCATTAAGAGTCAGTCTTGGTCTGGTGGTGGTCTTTCTATCACTAGTTATAACTAAGTCCATTCTGACCCAATTGTATGTAAACTATATGAATGAGGACTTGCTTACTGAAACAACTAAAACTGTTCAAAAACTGCTACCAGATTGGAAAAACATGGTTCTGGGCTTTTCTTTATCCTATGAGATAATCATGATCTCACTGCATTATTGATATCTGAATTATCTGTACCAATTGACTTAGTTCATTAGGAAACAGCAGACATGAGCAGAAGATTTCAAATGACTGTGTCCGTCAGCTTTCTGCCAGGAGACTCATCCATGTCTGTAGAGGTCGTTCTCCATCCCCCCAGCTGTCCCTTCTGTGCCTGACTGCTCTCAAGAGCAGCAAGGCAAAATGTTACTGCTGTTCTTAGAAAAAAAGTGCTGTGTGTCCCCATTAAGCTTCACAGGATACAAAGAAACCTAGAAGGTATATTTTGATATGAACTGGATCTGTCTCTCTCGGTATTTGATAAGTTTCTCCAGCCATAGTTACCTGAGAGAGGGTATATAACCCAAGATGCAGTAAATTATGTATTTCTATGAAAATGAAACTAATGAAATAAATACTCAGTTTTGAAGGATTTGAAAGAATCCCCCTATATCCCTGACTCAGATCTTCAGCCTTTAACTATGTGTGAAGTTCTAATTAGTGTCTGGTTACTCTGCTTTCAGCTCCGTCTTCTAGTCGGCTTCCCTTGCATCATGTTGCTTTTTCCTTCTTTGAAAAGTCTTGTTTCTGATTTTTTCTCTTTTTGAAACATTATGAAAGTACGTATGAGCTAAATAGATTTTTAAGCAAGTATAGACCTAGAGGTTCCTCACAATGACTCAGAAATATTTGATACACAATAATCTAAAGGATAGATACTACTTCCATATGTTAATTTTTAGAATCTAGATAATAAGGCATTAAGTGAATACATTAAATTTAAAAGTGAGGAGCTTTTTATGGACTTCATGCAACTCACTCCTTAAGCTGGGAACCACATGTGAAAGGAAGTGACCTTGCTCAGTCCTCAGCCAGAACTGGGTCTGTGTGGTTAGTTGGGGTCTGGAATCAGAAGGACCTGGGTTAGTATGCATGTATCTTTGGGCAACTCAATCTGATCCCAAATATTTTCCTGTTCTTAAGATAGGGATAATAAAAAATACATCACAGGGTCTGATGTAGATGTCAATGTGCAGTAATATCAGTAAAGCACTGGCATGTGCCCCTGGATGAGGACCAACCCTATGAGAATGGGTACCATGGGGTACTCGCACAGGGTGACAGGTGCCTGTGGTAGGTGTTAGCTATTATTATTATTTTCCAAGAAGGAATTCCTCTTATATATTATGGTTTGTAAATGAATGTTTTTGTGTTATGAGTACTAGCAGGGATCTAGGGTATATTTTCTGTCGTTTGCAGAAAGTTATCCCAAAGAAATAAGTTCATTAAGTGCAGGACAGGCTTTAGTCCTTGGGAAACCCAAACAGTGGGTTCTTCTATCTCACACAAACTCCTGGGAGAGTGTAATGGAGTACCCAGCCTAAGAAAAAAATAGACAAGTTCAGGAGAAGGAGACTTGAGATGCCACAGAAACCAAACACAAAATGTACTTTTTGCTTTAGTCCTCTATTTCCTTCCTACATTAAGCACAATGTTAATTGTCATGAGAACCAGACAAATTTAACGTGGACTTGACCTGTAGATTTAATTTCAATAATTTAAACAGCCATAGAAAAGCTTCATAGTTAATTGATAGATTTAAAATAATATTTTAAAAATAATCTATTTTTCTCATTGCAAATGTTAAATTGTAGAAAATTTGGACAAGAAACAAAAGCATATAAAAGAAATTAAGAAGCAGCTCTTATCCCTTTACCTTGAGATAACCACTGGTAACTGGGTAGTATATACATATTACTTCACAAAACCGAGACTAGATTTAATTAATTTATTCATCTAAAATTAATTTATTTTTTGGCTGCGTTGGGTCTTCATTGCTGTGCGCGGGCTTTCTCTAGTTGCAGCAAGCAGGGGCTACTCTTCACAGTGGTGCGTGGGCTTCTCATTGCAGTGGCTTCTTTTTGTGGAGCACGGGCTCTAGGCGCGTGGGCTTCAGCAGTCGTGTTGCGTGAGCTCAGTAGTTGTGGCTCACGGGCTCTAGAGCGCAGGCTCAGTAGTTGTGGCGCACGGGCTTAGTTGCTTCGCGGCATGTGGGATCTTCCCGGACCAGGGCTCGAACCTGTGTCCCCGCATTGGCAAGCGGATTCTTAACCACTGCGCCACCAAGGAAGCCCCTGAGATTAGATTTTAAATGCCTAAACTGTGTAAAGGAAATAGCATCTTTATTTTTTTCTGATATTGTTTAGTAATTATCTAACATTTCTGAACTCTGGGGGTCATTCAGAATTCCGTGAAGACACATGCTGGTTTACTTGCCCAGAGTCCTAAAGGGTCTTCACTCTGCTCTCCATAAAAGGCAGATGGCAAATACAGCAGAGGTGCATTTAAGGGCTCTGCTACAAAAGAAAAACTAATTTTTAGTTGGTGCTTTATCCAGCTGTGAGGTCTTTTATTTGTCTGTAGCCTGTAAGTTCAAAAATCTTGATTTATCTCTTTAATCCTTGCACATGCCTGGTATGTAATAAATATTGAATTGTTGAAATGTTTGCTGAGTAGAGAAATAAAGCAGAGTTAAATCTTCTAATAATCTGGATGATGAGCCAGTTGTAATACTGAAGCACTGAGCAGTTTCAAGAAGGAATATTACCAACCAGAAAAATCTTAATGTGAGTTATTGTCATTACAACTACAATGGAATTTTGTATAGCATTAAGTGCGTTGCTGATATTTTTTAAAAATTTATTGAAGTATAGTTGATTTACAATGTTGAGTTAATTTCTGCTGTACAGCAAAGTGATTCAGTTATACATATATACATTCTTTTTCATATTCTTTTCCATTATGGTTTATCACAGGATATTGAATATAGTTCCCTGTGCTGTGCAGTAGGATCTTCTTGTTTATCCATTCTATATATAATAGTTTGCATCTGCTCACCCAAACTTCTAATCCAACCTGACCCTACTCCCCCTCCCCGCTGGTAACCACAAGTCAGTTCTCTATGTCTGTGAGTCTGTTTCTGTTTCATAGATAAGTTCATTTGTGTTATAGTTTAGATTCCACATATAAGTGATATCATGTGGTATTCGTCTTTCTGTTTCTGACTGACTTCACTTCGTATGATAACTTCTAGATCCATCCAAGTTGCTGCAATGCATCGCCAATGTTTCTGACAATAGATTTGTTTCTTTTCTACTTCATACAAGTGTAATGTCTTCAGGTATTGCAGAATAGATGTCTGGTGTGATGTAGACAGTGTTGGCTGTTTAACAAATGACCAGTAATTTAAAATGAATTAATTTGGGGGAGTTCAACATATTCTTGGGTTAATTTTTTCTGACTGGTCTTCCCAATTCTGTTAATTTTTTCTTTCTTGCTGGATTAATTCATTTGTTCAGCAAATATTTATTGAGTGCCTGTTGTGTGCCAGGTGCTGCTCCAAGTGCTGGAGAGATAGTAGGGAACAAAACAGATAAAATTCCCAGTCTTCATGGAGGTGAAGACAAACAGTAAACAAATGAGTCTATGATATGATTTCAGGAAGTGCTGTGAAGAAAATAAAAGCAGAGTATGGCCATGGATTGACTGTGTGTGTGTGTGTGTGTGCATGTGCGTGTGTGTGTGTGTGTGTGTGAACAGAGTGGCACAGAAGAAGAGAGTGCTTCTCTTTCCTTTAGTGCAGCCCTTGTGTGGGCTGAGTGCATGGGGCAGCCCCAGGAAACCCAGCGTAGCTCTGGCCCATTGAGTGGACTGCAACACACTGGTGCTAGAGGCTTCAGTAGTGATCTCTACACAGAAGGGCTCTGTGGTGCCAAAGCTGCCACGTGGTAACAAGCACAAAGAACAGAAAAGACTCTGTCCTTAAACCATAGATTTAACAACTCTGCCTACTTCGTTGAAGAGGTTGAACTGATAAGAAGGTACTTATTGTAACTCAATGTTGTACGCGAGGAGTACTTTGCAAACCTCTGAAACACGCCTCAGATGAGATCACTGTAAGCCAAAGTAGAGGTGGGATGTCCAGAGTAGGTTGTACCAAATGTGTCAGATGCGATGATTAGAAAACGATTGTAATCGGAAGGATGCAAAGCCCACTTTATTTGTTTATTCCATTGCTCAGCTTCTCTCTAAATTCTTTCCACACAGAAAAAGTGCCAGTTGTTATTCAGTTCTCTAAATTCTTGGGGTCATCTCTAAAATTAGAAAAGAATATCAATATTAAATGTAGGATTAAGGTTCGGTAGGAACGCCGGTAGAGGACTGGGGTGGGCGGCGTGAGCACAGCCTGCAGGGGTCAGCGCTCCACGGCTAGCCGGGAGGGAGTCCGGGAAAAAGTCTGGAGCTGCGGAAGAGGCAAGAGACATTTTCTTGCCTCTTTGTTTCCTGGTGCGCGAGGAGAGGGTGTTGAGAGCATCGCTTAAGGGAGCTCCAGAGACGGGCGCGAGCCGCGGCTAAAAGTGCGGACCCCAGAGACCGGCATGGGACGCAAAGGCTGCTGCTGCAGCCACCAAGAAGCCTGTGTGTCCGGTCACTATCCACACCTCCTGTCCTGGGAGCCTGTGCAGCCCGCCACTGCCAGGGTCCCGTGATCCAGGGACAACTTCCTGGGAGGATGAACAGCGCACCTCAGGCTGGTGCAATGTCATGCTGGGCTCTGCTGCCGCAGGCTAGCCCTGCATTCCGTACCCCTCCTTCCCCCACGGCCTGAGTGAGCCAGAGTCCCTGAATCAGCTGCTCCTTTAACCCCGTCCTGTCTGAGCGAAGAACAGACGTCCTCATGCGACCTACACTAAGAGGCAGGTCCAAATCCAAAGCTGAACCCCGGGAGCTGTGCGAACAAAGAAGAGAAAGGGAAATCTCTCTCAGCAGCCTCAGGAGCAGTGGATTAAATCTCCACGATCAATTTGATGTACCCTGCGTCTGTGGAATACCTGAATAGACAATGAATCATCCTAAATTGAGTAGGTGGACTTCGGGAACAACGATAAATATATTTTTCCCCCTTTTTCTCTTTTTGTGAGTGTGTATGTGTATGCTTCTGTGTGTGATTTTGTCTGTATAGCTTTGCTTTTACCATTTGTCCTAGGGTTCTGTCTGTCCTTGTTTTGTTTTTCTTTTTTTTATTGCTTAAAAAATATTTTTTCTTAGAAATTATTTTTTATTTTAATAACTTTATTTTATTTTATTTTTTTATCTTCTTTCTTTCGTTCTTTCTTTTTTTCCCACTTTTATTCTGAGCCACGTGGATGACAGGCTCTCGGTGCTCCAGCCAGGCATCAGGGCTGTGCCTCTCAGGTAGGAGAGCCAAGTTCAGGACACTGGTCCGCAAGAGACTGCCCAGCTCCATGTAATATCAAACGGCGAAAATCTCCCAGAGATCTCCATCTCAACGCCAAGACCCAGCTCCACTCAATGACCAGCAAGCTCCAGTGCTGGACACCATATGCCAAACAACTAGCAAAAGAGGAATACAAACCCATCCATTAGCAGAGAGGCTGCCTAAAATCATAATAAGGCCACAGACACCACAAAACGCACCACCAGATGTGGACCTGCCCACCAGAAAGGCAAGATCCAGCCTCATCCACCAGAGCACAGGCACTAGTGCCCTCCACCAGGAAGCCTAGACAACCCACTGAACCAACCTTAGCCACTGGGGACAGACACCAAAAATAACAGAAAATATGAACCTGCAGCCTGCGAAAAGGAGACCCAAAACACAGTAAGTTAAGCAAAATGAGAAGACAGAGAACCACACAGCAGATGAAGGAGCAAGGCAAAACCCCACCAGACCTAACAAATGAAGAGGAAATAGGCAGTCTACCTGAAAAAGAGTTCAGAATAATGATAGTAAAGATGATCCAAAATCTTGGAAATACAAGAAATGTTTAACAATGACCTAGAAGAACCAAAGAGCAAACAAACAGAGATGAACAACCCAATAAAAGAAATTTAAAATGCTCTAGAAGGGATCAATAGCAAAATAACTGAGGCAGAAGAACGGATAAGTGACCTGGAAGATAAAATAGTGGAAATAACTACTGCACAGCAGAATAAAGAAAAAAGAATGAAAAGAACTGAGGACAGGCTCAGAGATCTCTGGGACAACATTAAACATGGGAACATTCTATTTATAAGGGTCCCAGAGGAGAAGAGAAAATGAAAGGGACTGAGAAAATATTTGAAGAGATTATAGTTGAAAACTTCCCTAACATGGGAAAGGAAATAGTAAATCAAGTCCAGGAAGCACAGAGAGTCCCATACAGGATAAATCCACAGAGAAACACATCAAGATACATTTTAATCAAACTATCAAAAATTAAATACAAAGAAGAAATGTTAAAAGCAGAAAGGGAAAAACAACAAATAACACGTAAGGGAAACCCCATAAGGTTAACAGCTGATCTTTCAGCAGAAACTCTGCAAGCCAGAAGGGAGTGGCAGGACATACTTAAAGCGATGAAGGAGAAAAACCTAAAACCAAGATTACTCTAACCAGCAAGGATCTCATTCAGATTTGATGGAAATTAAAAGCTTTACAGACAAGCAAAAGCTGAGAGAATTCAGCAGCACCAAACCAGCTTTACAACAAATGCTAAAGGAACTTCTCTAGGCACGAAACACAAGAGAAGGAAAAGACCCACAATAACAAACCCCAAAAAATTAAGAAAATGGGAATAGGAACATACATATTGATAATTACCTTAAATGTAAATGGATTAAATGCTCCCACCAAAAGACACAGACTGGCTGAATGGATACAAAAACAAGACCCTTATATATGCTGTCTACAAGAGACCCACTGCAGACCTAGGGACACATACAGACTGAAAGTGTGGGGATGGAAAAAGATATTCCATGCAAATGGAAAGCAAAAGAAAGCTGGAGTAGCAATTCTCATATCAGACAAACTAGACTTTAAAACAAAGAAGAGACAAAGAAGGACACTACATGATGATCAAGGGATCAATCCAAGAAGAAGATAAAACAACTGTAAATATTTATGTGCCCAACATAGGAGCACCTCAATACATAAGGCAAATACTAACAGCCATAAAGGGGAAATTGACAGTAATACAATCATAATAGGGGACTTTAATACTCCACTTTCACCAATGGACAGATCATCCAAAATGAAAATAAATAAGGAAACACAAGCTTTAAATGATACATTAAATAAGATAGACTTAATTGATATTTATAGGACATTCCATCCAAAAACAACAGAATACACATTATTCTCAAGTGCTCATGGAACATTCTCCAGGATAGATCATATCTTGGGTCACTAATCAACCTTGGTAAATTTAAGAAAATTGAAATCTTATCAAGTATCTTTTCCAATCACAGCGCTATGAGACTAGATATCAATTACAGGAAACAATCTGTAAGAAATACAAACACATGGAGGCTAAACAACACACTACTCAATAACCAAGAGATCACTAAAGAAATCAAAGAGAAAATGAAAAAATACCTGGAAACAAATGACAATGAAAACACAACGACCCAAAAGCTATGGGATGCAGCAAAAGCACTTCTGAGAGGGAAGTTTATATCTATACAAGCATACCTAAGAAACACGAAACATCTCAAATAAACAACCTAACCTTGCACCTAAAGCAATTAGAGAAAGAAGAACAAAAATACCCCAAAGTTAGCAGAAGGAAAGAAATCATAAAGATCAGATCAGAAATAAATGAAAACGAAATGAAGGAAACGATAACAAAGATCAATAAAACTAAAAGCTGGTTCTTTGAGAAGATAAACAAAATTGATAAACCATTAGCCAGACTCATCAAGGAAAAAAGGGAGATGAGTCAAATCAATAGAATTAGAAATGAAAAAGGAGAAGTGACAACTGACACTGCAGAAATACAAAAGATCATGAGAGATTACTACAAGCAACTCTATGCCAATAAAATGGACAACCTGGAAGAAATGGACAAATTCTTAGAAACGCACAACCTGCCGAAACTGAACCAGGAAGAAATAGAAAATATGAACAGACCAATCACAAGCACTGAAATAGAAACTGTGAGTAAAAATCTTCCAGCAAACAAAAGCCCAGGACCAGATGGCTTCACAGGCAAACTCTATCAGACACTTAGAGAAGAGCTAACACCTATCCTTCTCAAACTCTTCCACAATATAGCAGAGGGAGGAACACTCCCAAACTCATTCTACAAGGCCACCGTCACTCTGATACCAAAACCAGACAAAGATGTCACAATGAAAGAAAACTACAGGCCAATATCACTGATGAACATAGATGCAAAAATCCTCAACAAGACACTAGCAAACAGAATCCAACAGCACACTAAAAGAATCATACATTATGATCAAGTGGGGTTTATACCAGGAATGCAAGCATTCTTCAATATATGCAAATCAATGTGATACACAATATTAACAAATTTAAGGAGAAAAACCATATGATCATCTCAATAGATGCAGAGTAAAGCTTTTGACAAAATTCAACACCGATTTATGATAAAAACCCTCCAGAAAGTAGGCATAGGGAGAACTTACCTGAACATAATAAAGGCCACATATGACAAACCCAATGCCAATATCGTCCTCAATGGTGAAAAACAAACCATTTCCACTAAGATCTGGAGCAAGACAAGTTTGCCCACTCTCACCACTATTATTCAACATAGTTTTGGAAATTTTAGCCACATCAATCAGAGAAGAAAAAGAAATAAAAGGAATCCAAATTGGAAAATGAGAAGTAAAGCTGTCACTGTTTGCAGATGACATGATATTATACATAGAGAATCCTAAAGATGCTACCAGAAAACTACTAGAGCTAATCAATGAATTTGGTAAAGTAGCAGGATACAAAATTAATGCACATAAATCTCTGGCATTCCTATACACTAATGATGAAAAATCTGAAAGTGAAATTAAGAAAACACTCCCATTTACCATGCAACAAAAAGAATAAAATATCTAGGAATAAACCTACAACCATATTAACAAATTGAAGGAGAAAAACCATATGATCATCTCAATAGATGCAGAGAAAGCTTTTGACAAAATTCAACACCCATTTATGATAAAAACCCTGCAGAAAGTAGGTGTAGAGGGAACTTTCCTCAATATAATAAAGGCCGTATATGACAAGCCCACAGCCAACATCATCCTCAATGGCGAAAAACTGAAAGCATTTCCACTAAGGTCAGGAACAAGACAAGGTTGCCCACTCTCACCACTCTTATTCAACATAGTTTTGGAAGTTTTAGCCACAGCAATCAGAGAAGAAAAGGAAATAAAAGGAATCCAAATTGGAAAAGAAGAAGTAAAGCTGTCACTGTTTGCAGATGACATGATATTATACATAGAGAATCCTAAAGATGCTACCAGAAAACTACTAGAGCTAATCAATGAATTTGGTAAAGTAGCAGGATACAAAATTAATACACATAAATCTCTGGCATTCCTATACACTAATGATGAAAAATCTGAAAGTGAAATTAAGAAAACACTCTATTTACCACTGCAACAAAAAGAATAAAATATCTAGGAATAAACCTACTTAAGGAGACAAAAGACCTGTACGCAGAAAATTATAAGACACTGATGAAAGAAATTAAAGATGATACACATAGATGGAGAGATATACCATGTTCATGGATTGGAAGAATCAACATTGTGAAAATGACTCTACTACCCAAAGCAATCTGCAGATTCAATGCAATCCCTATCAAACTCCCACTGGCATTTTTCACAGAACTAGAACAAAAAATTTCACCATTTGTATGGAAACACAAAAGACCCCGAATAGCCAAAGCAATCTTGAGAAAGAAAAATGGAGCTAGAGGAATCAGGCTCCTGGACTTCAGACTATACTACAAAGCTACAGTAATCAAGACAGTATGGTACTGGCACAAAAACAGAAATATAGGTCAATGGAACAGGATAGAAAACCCAGAGATAAACCCACGCACATATGGTCATCTTATCTTTCATAAAGGAAGCAAGAATATACAATGGAGAAAAGACAGCATCTTCAATAAGCGGTGTTGGGAAAACTGGACAGCTACACCTGAAAGAATGAAATTAGAACACTGCCTAACACCATACACAAAAATAAACTCAGAATGGATTAAAGACCTAAATGTTAGGCCAGACACTATCAAACTCTTAGAGGAAAACATAGGCAGAACACTATATGACATAAATCACAGCAAGATCCTTTTTGACCCACCTCCTAGAGAAATGGAAATAAAAACAAAAATAAACAAATGGAACCTAATGTAACTTAAAAGCTTTTGTGCAGCAAAGGAAACCGTAAACAAGACAAAAAAAACAACACTCAGAATGGGAGAAAATATTTGCAAATGAAACAACTGACGAAGGATTAATGTACAAAATTTACAGCTCAATTGCAGCTCAATATCAGAAAAACAAACAACCCAATCCAAAAATGGGCAGAAGACCTAAATAGACATCTCTCCAAAGAAGATATACAGATTGCCAACAAACACATGAAAGAATGCTCAGGATCACTAATTATTTGAGAAATGCAAATCAAAACTTCAATGAGGTATCATTGCACACCAGTCAGAATGGCCATCATCAAAAAATCTAGAAACAACAAATGCTGGAGAGGGTGTGGAGAAAAGCAAACACTCCTGCACTGTTGGTGCAAATGTAAATTGGTACAGCCACTATGGAGAACAGTATGGAGGTTCCTTAGAAAACTAAAAATAGAACTACCGTACGACCCAGCAATCCCACTACTGGGCATATCCCCTGAGAAAACCATAATTCAAAAAGAGTCATGTACCACAATGTTCACTGCAGCTCTATTTACAATAGCCAAGACATGGAAGCAACCTAAGTGTCCATGAAGAGGTGAATGGATAAAGAAGATGTGGCACATATATACAATGGAATGTTACTCAGCCATAGAAAGAAACGAAATTGAGTTATCTGTAGTGAGGTGGATGGACCTAGAGTCTGTCATACAGAGTGAAGTAAGTTAGAAAGAGGAAAACAAGTACTGTATGCTAACACATATATATGGAATCTAAAAAACAAACCAAAAAATGGTCATGAAGAACCTAGGGGCAAGGTGGGAATAAAGATGCAGACCTACTAGAGAATGGACTTGAGGATACGGGGAGGGGGAAGGGTAAGCTGGGACAAAGTGAGAGAGTGGCATGGACATATATACACTGCCAAATGTAAAATAGATGGCTAGTGGGACATAGCCGCATAGCACAGGGAGATCAGCTGGGTGCTTTGTAACCACCTAGAGGGGTGGGATAGGGAGGGTGGGAGGGAGGGAGACGCAAGAGGGAAGAGATATAGGGATATATGTATATGTATAACTGATTCACTTTATAAAGCAGAAAGTAACACACCATTGTAAAGCAGTTATACTCCAATAAAGATGTTAAAAAAAAAAAAAAGTGTGTGCCCTCCGAGCTGAATCTCAGTTAAGTAGGTTGCTCTACCTACAGCCATGTAGCAGAAATAGTCATTGTTATTTACACTACACCTAATTTCCAAAAATAAATCGAATCCATCCACGTTAAAATCGCCAAATATCATAATCCCACACGAGAATAAAAGGCAAGGTTCACATACTAAAAAAAAAGAGGAAAGTGGGGAATGGTTACAGTGGAAAACCAAGAATAATGGGAACTACTGTAGTGAGCAAAAACATCTCTGGGCTCTCCTGCCGTCAGCTCATCAGAGGGAACTCACTGCATATTTCAAAGAAAAACATTAGTTCATAGATAATACGTATGTTATCCTAGTATCTTTGATAAATTGTACTAAGGGAACTCAATTAATACCTGGTATCTCTGTTAGCAATGTTCCACACAGAAAGGCAGATTTTTCACATGTAGCTTTTATCTTACACTGAGTCTCAATAAAAAGTACATATATTTCTTTAGCTGCCTTAGAAGAATGACGATTGTTGTTAGGATGTTACATTCAGAAATAAAGTTCTGTATCTCATAGGGACAAAAAAAGAGTACATGTAGTATTCAAGAGTTTCTTCTCTCAAGACCATTTCTTTCTCTCAGAGAAACCAATTGTCCTTTGTTATTTAAATGATTGTTAAGGTAACGTTTATGATCATGTCGCCAATTTTATAACAAAGATTTATGTACTGCAGTTTCATAAGTAAGTTATTAAACAAAAGCTGTTCTGGACTCGTGTTAGGATGAGTGGAGGAGAGGAAGGTGCATGACAGGCCTTCAGCCTTGCCTGTGGCTGCCTCCCACGGACTCTGCGAGGAAGGCCAGGTATGGGAAGGGAGCTGGCGGCCGCAGGGGGTGCTCTCTGTTGTTGGCGTGTGGCTCCGAGATCCAGGGGCCCACGCGGGCTGCCTCCTCCACTGCCCTGCTTGCAAGTCCTTCCTTGGTTTGCAATCCCCAGAGATGGGGGCGTTGCTGCCAACGCTGCCGGTTCAAACTAAACACTTAGGGTTTGAAGAGTCGGCGGGGCAGGGAGCAGGGTGGGGGTCTCCTTTAGCACTGTGAATGCAGGTGACTGCAACTCAGAAGGAAGAGTAAGGCTGTCACTTAGGAGAAGAGCGAGTACTTGGCAGGCGGAAACCATCCCTTCAGTGCTCTTCTGCTTAAGGGGGAATATGTTTTAGTTCCATTTACGCCCCCTGGAAGGTATACACTATGGTCTTGGGCCAGTGAGGGGTTGAGGGCTAAGTCTTTGTAGTCAGCTCTGGGTGGGGACATTCCCTTCCTGTGACCTTAAGGAGATTTGGGTTTATTCAGTTGGGGATCCCTGCTGTCTATAAAAATCCTTTTGCTGCCATTTGTTGAGCAAATCTGTAGTAGGTCTTCACTCCTTTCAATATTATTATTACTTAGGTTAGCCTAAGAAAAGATGAGCTGTAGCAAGGAATTAAAAAAGCCAAAATTCAGGGGGAAAACCCCCTACTCATGTCTGGAAATAAAACAATTTGGTACACCTTCAAAATACTTTTCTATTCTAGCTCACATTTGAGGCCTTTGCAATTTCAATTCTAATCTATTTGTCTCCCCACCCACTCGTCCCATCCACCTGTTACCTATCATCTCTCTATCTGTTTGCCTATCTATCTATTATCCATCTATCTATTATATCTATCTATCTGTCTGTCTGTCTATCTACCTACCTACCTATCTTATCCTTCCATATATTCACCTATCTTTTGCAATGTCCAATCACATTTCCACTAAAGCCCTAATAGTGGAATATGTGGAATATAAAGAGTACAATGTATCTTTTTTGGCATTTAACTTCCTAACCAGAATGGTAATGTAGGCACAGGGGAGAAAAGAAACCGGAAAGTTGTTTTGAAATAGGTGGTTAGGGAGAACAGAATGTTTTCTGCTGTACCTATAATGAAGATAAGGGAAGTTTAAAGAATACATCACCAGAAAAACATTTAAGATAATATTTCATAACTTTACAGAAAAGGATATGGGTTATTGATCATCCTCTTCACATCGACCTTCTCTTTGCAGTAAGGGCACGTCTGCTTTTTACCAACAATACACCAACCTCGGATGCAGAATTCATGAAAGCTTAGGGATCTTGTTAGGGAAGCTTCTGGATATTAAAGGGCAAGGTCTGCTTCATGATGATGTAATAGAAGTGATCCCACATGTAGGGGGAGTGGTGGAGGTGGGAATTGCTCTCGGTTATGACTCAGTTGTGTCCATCACTCTCTTAGGGAGAGTCTGCAGGACAAGGGAACCACCAAGTCCCAGAGGAGCCTGGAGTCAGAGCTGCAATAGCTTATGACCCTGAGGAATTTACTGATCTTCTTGGCCTTATGTGTTCTTACCTCACTCGATTCTTGTGATTAAATTAGATAAAGAATGTGGACATGCTTTTTTACAGGAATGTCCTATGTAAACATATCATTGTATTTCTCTGTCTCGTTTATCATGCATTTTTCTGTGTTTACCGTAGCATCTCTCCATTTGGCTTTTTTTGCACCTACTCACTACCTACTATGTATGTAACCAGACTTGTCTTAGGCACTAGACAAATTTAAATTATTTGTGGTCAAGAATTTGTACAAATATTTCTGTTAGCTTCATAAGTTTTTTCTCAACTTTTTATTACTGATAAGGGGCCAGTTATTTTTAATAGAATATAAACCTATAATGAACATCTAAAACTCTAGGCATTTACAGATTCAGTTGTATACAACCCCTTGTCCAGAAAGTTTGACCCTTTGGCCCCAAAGTTGCCAGTGAACTGTATGTTTTTCTGCAGCACCAGGGACAGAGTCTTAACAGAGCACAAGTCACTCTGTGTCATGACTTTCTGTGTATTTACATGTCTTTCCTGGGCAATATGTTACCTGTGGGACCATGACTCATTCATCTCTGTGCTCAGCACCTTAAGCAGTGCCTAAGTGCCTATTTATTGAACAAATATTTGAATGAATCATTCAAGACCGATTACTTTTGCAAATGTATTTCCCCCAGGTTCCACAGCTTATAGATTTGGGTAAAATGATTAACTGTAATGAGATCCATCATGTTGATTTATTTCTACAGTCGTTGACCCCAGTGTGGCTTTCTGGATCAAGATCACACGATGTTCTGTCTGGCCTGCTACACACCTGTGTGAACAATGATGTTCCCTCTCTAACAGACGGAGGATATGAAGGTGGAGGCAAGTCAAGGGCATGTAGATGATTCCTCAATATTAGATCTGTGTGCAACTAAGGGTTCCCATTCTTGTACGTTCTTGGCATTGGGGTCACTTTTGCGACATGCTTGGGTTAACGTACAGTGTATTATAACAAAGATTCTGAGTCAAAACCCATACAGCTCTTCATTCAAAAGGGCTGGAGTACAGCCCCATCTTCCAGATAGGTATGGAGTTCAGGGGTCATCGAGCGATCATCGAAATGTCCATCTCCTCTTTAATATTCTCTCATCTTCAAAATCTCATCTGCAAAGCTTCCACACTGGCAGAATTGCCGCAGAGCAAGACTCAGATTCCCGCCCCCTTGTTAATATGATTCCGGTTTGCCCACTCCTTGTTAATATGGCTCATGCTAAAATGGGCCATTAATAATACTCCCTGCAAAGCAAATTTAAAGGTGACTACATTTTCGATTACATATGCACACATGTACAACAATCCCTAAAGGCTTTTAAAGGTGAAGAGAGAGAAAATACTTCCACTTGCAAATGGCAGAAGGGGCTCTGTTCCAACATTTGAAAAGTAATTCATATTTAAAACTAGGACCAGACTTGGAAAATTTCTACTAAGAATGATAGTTTTTTGGGAAAGGTATCACACTGAGAAACCACATAGACTTCCACATGGGGTATCTTTGTGTTTCTCACCTTAAAATGTTAAGACTTAAATGTTGGAATAATACATTTCAGATGCATTTGGTCCAGTTTTTTTTTTGAGGTACGCGGGCCTCTCACTGTTGTGGCCTCTCCCATCGCGGAGCACAGGCTCCGGACACGCAGGCTCAGAGGCCATGACGCACGGGCCCAGCCGCTCCGCGGCATGTGGGATCTTCCCGTACCGGGGCACGAACCCGTGTCCCCTGCATCGGCAGGCGGACTCTCAACCACTGCGCCACCAGGGAAGTCCTGGTCCAGTTTTTGACTCTCAGGATTGAATAAATGGAATCTGTCCAGATTAAACAGAATCAAATCATGAGTGCTGCACATCTAGGGCATTACTGATTGAGTTAGGTGGGCTTCAGAGGCAAAAGACAGATGGTTTAAGCACCTCATAATGCCAGAGCTTTGAACTGACTGAGTGCATAGCAATATTATAAAATTGATATTGTACTATAAAATAAAGGTAAATGATGCTTTCTTTTCCCTCTCTTAAGACAAGAATTAAAATATTGATTGTTGGCCAATGCAAACACAACTCTGGTATCCAGAGTTACTTGCTCAGGCAGGGCAGGCTGCTGGGTTCTTGACCTCAGCATCTTTCAGCACAGTGGAGATCTTCCTCACGGTTACTGGAGTCCCAGAGGATGCTGGTTTCCAGGCCCAGGCTGGTCTGGTCCCTAATACCTAAAGATCCCTCAGCCAGTAGATAGTGATTTGGGGTATAGCCCATAGGCAGAGGAACCAAATAGTCCAAGAATTGGGTGCTCACGTTTTGGTCCCTCCTTGTGTAACTTAAGGTGTCCTGCTGCCTGTGACCTTATCTTCTTTTCAAGACCAAAGCTGATACTTGGCTTCTCCCATCACCACTGTTGACACAAGCAGGTTCCTAAGGATTATTCCCAGGCAAAGAACGCCACTTTGTCGTTCTTGTTCCTGTGAGACTCAGACACGGGCTCCACCTGGAGAGTCCTGAGTTCCTCCCTGCACCTGAAACTTCACTCTGTTTTTCACTCCCCAACCCTTTCTTTCTCTTGTCCTTCCTGGCTACCTGTCCGCTTATAGCTTCGCCAGCTTTCCCAGCCAGCCTCTGCACAGATGCTGCAGCCCTCCTGTCTGTGTGGCATGAAGATTCCTTTTTAAAAAAGAAATTACTGGAGTTCCTGCTAATTAAGAGCAGTTCATTATTCAGCAGGGATTGCCAGAAAGTCTCAAAAAGAAGATGGGTGGGAGGATAAAGGCTTGGGGTTTGGGGATGAGCGTTAAGCAAGGCAGAGGGTGGGGGTAAGGGGAGAAAAGGAAGGAGGAGGGAAATGATGCGACAGTCTTTCCTGACTGGCTATCTCCCACGCCTGACACAGATTATCTGAAAACTGCCTCCTGGCACTGGCTTGATAAAGACCAAAGGGTCTCCAATGGAAAGGATACACATGCTTACACGAAAGCTGGTAGGTGTTTTCAGTGAGTCTTCATTTAGCACCACGGTGATCTGCCCACAGGCGGCACAGATATTGTCTGACGAGCTCCTGGTTGGGCATCCCACTGACTCTGTAGAACTGTTGCGGGAAAGGCACAGAGCAACACCATTCTCGGAACACAGGGAAGCCACTGCCAGGCTTGGGAACATAGTCTTCACTGTTTCTCTGTTGGTTTAGAACTTGAAACACTTTTTCCCATAGGGACAATGCTACTGTGGGGTAAAGGTTTCTAGGCAAAACCCCACTCACTCTAAATGGACCCAAAGCACATCGCTAATTATAACTACCTAACCTCCCCACCAAGGAATCCTTTGAGAGGAACAGTTTTTATCCAGAGCTGTAAGTTCAGACTCACATGGGAAGCTTTTTAAATTCACCCAGAGCCTGACCCTTCCCTTTATTTTCTTGGAGACTCTGATTCATAGATCTGGAGTAAACCCAGGCATCTATGTATCTTTTAATTAATTTTAATATAATTAAAATTTTAATATAATCCCAAGTGATTATACGGAGCACACAGACTAATCCCATTAGAAGGCAATGCATCCAGAACCCTAATTTAAGACACTGTGTCTCCCCAGGGCTGTGGATGAGGAGTGAGTCTCAAAATTAGCAGCACATTAGAATGTCTCAGAAGCTTTTTTAAAAATAAAATATTTATTTTATAATAGCTTTAAACTTAAAGATATGAAGATAGTACAGAGTTCCCATACCAAGTTTTCCCTATCAGTAACATCTTACATCAGTATGGTACATTTGTCACAATTAATGAGCCAACATTGATACATTATTACGAAATAAAGTTTATACTTTATTCAGATTACTTGGTTTTCCCTTAAGTCCTTATTTTGTTTCAAAACCCCACCTAGGATACCATTAATTATCGTGTCTCCTTAGGCTCCTCTTGGATTTGGCAGTTTCTCAGACTTTGGTTTTCTTCTGACTTTGACAGTTTTGGAGGCAGGGATTTTGTAGAATGTCCTTCAAGTGGAATTTAGCTGATGTTTCTTCTCTTGATTATGCTGGGGTTATGGTTTTAGGGAGGAAGATAACAGAGGTGAAGTGCCATTCTTACCACACCGTAGCAAGGGTACATGCAGTCAACATGACGTCACTGTTGATGTTGACCTTGATCGCCTAGCTTGAGGTAGTGGTTGTCAAATTTCTCCACTATAAAGCTACTCGTTCTTTTACTTCTTTTTATACTGTACTCTTTGGAAGGAAATCATCATCACCGTTAGCAGCCCACACTTAAGGAGTGGGAAGTTATAAGTTATGCTCCACCTCTGTATTATTCAGCGTTCTCCAGAGAAATGGAACTGATAAGATATGCATGAGTGTGTGTGTGTGGAGAGAGAAAGAAAGAGAGAAAGAGAGAGAGAGGGAGGGAGGGCAAGGAGGGAGGGAGAGGGAGAGAGAGACTCATTTTAAAGACTTGGGGCTGGGAAGTCTGAAACCTGGAGGGCAGGCTAGCAGGCTGTAAACTCTGCAAAGAGTTATTTCAGACTTAAGGCAGTATTCCTTCTTCTCTGGGAAGCTTCAGTTTTTGCCCTTAAGGCCTTCAACTGATTAGCTAAGACCCATCCATATTTTCAAGGGTATTTTCTTTCCCTTAAAATTAATCATATCTACAAAATACATTCCAAGCAACACGTAGACTGGTGTTTGATCAAACAACTGGACACCAGAGCCTAGTCAAGTTGACACATAACATTTAACCACACAACCTTCTTAAGGGTGGAGTAACTACATAAGTTATGTGGAATTCTTCTGCATAGGAGACTTGTCAATTCTCCTCTATTTGTTTATTTATTTATCTATCCAATCATTTATTTATGTCACTATGGACTCATGGATATTTATTCTATACTTTGAGTTATAACCCAATACTATTACTACTACTACTACCGACTATTGTGTTGCTCAAATTGTTTCAGCTTTGGCCATTGGGATCTCTTTCAGTTGGCTTCTGTATCTCTTTGACATATCCCCATCATAGTGGGTTTTTTCTTGTGTGGGTTTTTTTTTTGAGCACTTCCTTACTTTCTGACACTACAAGATACTCCAGGCTCATATTGTATATTCCCTGCCAAGATCAGAGTCAGCCGTTTTTCCAAGAAGCACTGCTTCCTCTTATTATAGAATGGTATTAGAAACCAAGATCTGGGTACTCGGTGTGCTCACTGCTACTGAGGTGTCATTGCTTCTAGGGCTTCGTAGCTGACAGAGCAAGGAAATATGTCTGTATATACTAACCCATGTGTATACACATATCTATAAATATTTCTATATGTATCATCTACATTAAGATACATTAAGCTAAACATGAGTTCAGACTGACGTCTTTGACTCATCCATTACTACATAGATAATTCTAGCCTTTTCTCCTTGCTTGTATGTAAGCTTCTGAGAGTAAGAAATGTAGCTCCCACCGTCGGTCTTCCATTTACTTGGTAGTCCAATTCCAGAATACATGTGTAGTGGTATCAAAATTGTGAACCCATAGCCCTGAGGGAAACTACTTTATGAACTAGCATACAGTGCTTATGTATAGTTCCTTTTGCTTTTAATCTTAGATCTCCACTCATTTCAAAGTGACTTAGGTCAGCACTTTGCCCCCACCCACTTCAGTGAGGTTATTTCATACATTTGTAATACAGTTAAACTCTTTTGTCACAGTCTACATTCTATCCTGGCATTCCCTGACATCCTAAATGATTTCTTAAGATTTGCATACATTAAGGTTTACCCTTTCCACTATAAAATACTGTTGATTTTGACAAATGCATAGTGTCATGTATTCACCATTAGAGTATCATACAGAATAACTTCACCACCCTAACAAATTACCTGTGCTTCACACATTCAACCCTGCTCCCTCCCTAACGCCCTGGCAACCACAGATCTCTTTAGCGTCTCCATAGCTGTACCTTTTTCAAATTGTCATAGAAGTGGAATCGTGTAGTATGTAGCCTTTTCAGGCTGGTTTCTTTCACTTAGCAATATATATTTACAATTCATCCAAGTTTGGCATGGATTAATAGTTCATTCCTTTTCCTAGGGAGCTTTTAAAACAAAGCAGATGCATTGGCTCCACTCCCAGAGTCTGACAATTAGTGTGGGGCTTGGGCGCTGGGGTGAGAATGGAGAGTGCTCATCCTTTGCTTCCTCTTTACCTCCGTCATAAGTGTGCATGCATACACACACACACACACACACACACACACACACACACACACCATCAGTTTAAGTCACAGATGGCCGTGCCAATGGCTCGAGGCAGGGGTTTTTATGTATCTGGTGGTTGGAAAGAGGATGACAGGAGATGACAAGATGTTGAAGACTGGTGGGGTGGGGTCAGTGAGAAATCTCCAGGATGTTTGTGCTTAAAGACTTGGTTGTCTTGCCAGGTTAAGTTTCTTCTTCCTGGTCCACTGGAGAACAGAGGACATACAACTCTTCTCTTCCTCTCCTGTCCCTAAACAAGCACAAGGGCTTTGGGAATTTTTTAAAGGGGGTATGGCTCTGGTTTTTGTTGGAGGAAGTAAGAGTGAAAATTCTCCCTCCTGTGTTCACCTTAAACCTTATAAGAAAGGCATTTGTCTCAGAGATTACACATGGCAGGGCGATTCCAGAATCTCACTATAGAAGTTGGATTCCAGGCTCTAGGAAAAGAGTAAGATGGAGCCTACAGAGATGGGGGGTGAAGTCAAGGTCTTGTTTACTCAGTTCTGTCCCATAAAGAGAGGGAGAACAACAGTCCAGAAGTTCACTCTTCTCTTGCCACTCACACTGTTTTTTCCATTTTACACCTGGCTGTGTACCAAAAGACTGGTAGAGGGCAGAGATGTGGAATTTCTGAAACCACTAGGTCTTCCCTGGAGCCCTTGGTATGCAAGTTTTTAAGAGATGTGCATGTGTTAGACACAGATGGATACTCCTAATATCTGAATCTGGAATCCATCTAACCAGAAAGTATGTCCATTCTGAGTTTTAATTTTAAGAGAGTTAAAAAAAAAAACAAACTACTAGGGAGTTTTTTAAATTCCAGGGAAGAATATTACAGTTAGAATACATTTAGCACACTTTTTTGTCTTCTACTTCTTCAAATGCTGTATAATGATAACTGCTGTATAATGATAATGATAACATCATATCTTTATGATGAGTATTACTCTGAGGCATTGGTTGATTCTAAAGTGTTTTATGTGCATCAAATATGACTTTTATTTGCATTAGCAGAGATCAAGTGTTTTTGTTATTGCTGAATTTTTACTAATCCTTTATATGTTGGCAATTGGAGTATGCTAGACATGGTTACTTCCAGATAATCTGATGCCAGGAGAATCCAGGGAGCAGTTGGGCTGACAGAACCAAAAAAGACTTATCTATTTTTGAAAATGGATGCAAATGTGTAAGATGAGACCATTTTTCCATGTACCATAAATGATTTCAAAGAATGAAAGCAATGCTTCCCCTATAGTAGAAGCCATGTAATCTGAGCAGATCTCTGCAAACTCTCTCCCCATTACTCCATAGTAGAGGCCATAGAACAAGGGCAAGATGCCAAAATCCATGGAATCTCTAGCCTTGATTCTATTGAAAACAACAGTGAAGGGACGTAAGGATGTGGCATTTGTGGGGATGGGTGAGGGCTGCAGCTTGGGAAGTATTGGGTTGGCCAAAAAGTTCATTTGGTTTGGTCAAAAACCCCGAACGAACTTTTTGGCCAACCCAGTATTTCCTGCCATGGTATCTAACAGAGCCTTGGTGGTATTTCCCCCCACGTATTTGTTTAATTTTTTTTTTTAATGAAAGAATTTAAAATTCTCTCAATTCCATTCAAATTTTATTACTCAGAGCTAAGTGGACAAAGTCATTATTGAGAGTGTTTAAAGGTTTCTTAGGACTGCAGTGCTGAGACAAGCCAACTCTAACTAGCAGTTCTCAAGCTTGGCTACGTGTAGAAAAATCTTGGCAGCTTGCAAAACCCTCCATTCCCAGGCTGCACCCTGGGCCAATTACATCAGGCTTTCTGGGGGTGTGACCTGTGCAGCAATATTTTTGGAGGCTCTCGACACCAGGTGATTGCAGTGGTCCACTAACATTAGGAACCTCTTTAATTGTCCAATGGTTATCAGCCCTAACTGTAGATTGGAATCACCTGGGGGAGATTTAAACATATACTGATACACGAGCCCACTTTCAGGGGCTTTAATTTAAGTGGCCTGGGGTGAGGTCGGGACAGCAGCTAGGGTTCAGAATCCCTGCTATCAAACTTAGATTTTACAGAATGCTTTCAAATACTTTATCTTTCCTAAAAATATTTGAGATAGATATTATTATCCCCAATTTACTTTTGAAAAAACAGAGACTTAGAAAAAATGATTTGCTTAACATGACAATTGGTACAAAATGAAACCAGGAATCAAGCGCAAATTTTGAGGCCCTTTGCTGCTATGCCGTGGTTGCTGTGTGTTAATTTAAAAAATCTTTTTGCAAGTTGGATCATATTTCAAATGCACTGGGATTCTCTATGACAGCCCCTATTTCTTTTTTAAAGGTAAAGGTTTCTTTAAAAAGTAAATGATTAGTATCACCTCACACCAGTTAGAATGGACATCATCAGAAAATCTGCAAACAAATGATGGAGAGGGTGCGGAGAAAAGGGAACCCTCACGCACTGTTGGTGGGAATGTAAATTGATACAGCCACTATGGAGAACAGTATGGAGGTTCCTTAAAAAACTAAAAATAGAATTACCATTTGACCCAGCAATCCCACTACTGGGCTTATACCCAGGGAAAACTATAATTTAAAAAGACACATGCACCCCAATGTTCATTGCAACACTCTTTACAATAGCGAGGTCATGGAAGCAACCTAAATGCGCATTGACAGACGAATGGATAAAGAAGATATGTTACATATATACAATGGAATATTACTCAGCCATAAGTAATATTCCATTGCGTCATTTGTAGAGACGTGGATGGACCTAGAGACTGTCATACAGAGTGAAGTAAATCAGAAAGAGAAAAACAAATACTGTACATTAATGCATATATGTGGAATCAAGAAAAATGGTTCAGATGAACAGTTTTGCAAGGCAGAAATAGAGACACAGATGTAGAGAACAAACATATGGACACCAAGGGGGGAAAGCGGGGGCAGGGGGGGATTGGTGGTGGTGAGATGAATTGGGAGATTGGGATTGACCTATATATACTAATACATATAAAATTGATAACTAATAAGAACCTGCTGTATTAAAAAAATAAAAATTCAAAAAGAAAGTAAGTGATTAGCTTCTAATGTAATGTCTGGATCTTAATCATTGCACTTTTGATGTGCTATCTCTGTAAACAGTCTCAAATAATAGCAATGGATGTAGGTGGGTCTGACTGAGTTGGGAAGGAAGTGGAGAGAGGAGAGGCGTTGGGTAGTCTGTCTCTGAAACCTTCTTCTGGTAGTTTTTGTACTCTTAATTTGAGGAGGAAATGGTAAATGCAGAGAGCTGTGTAGACCTAGAGGGAAGCCATCTTTTGGTAATGCGAACCGCGAATTCCAACACAGCGGGTGGTTTCATCCTTTCAATATTTGAGAATTGGGGCAGTGAGGAAGAATGAAGATGACTTTCCCTCCATACCCAGGGGAGCACGTATTTATAATCTAATTGATAAAAAGTGTAGCAATGAACTCGTCGTTCCACAGAAAAGAATCTTAATACCATAATGCTCAACAAAAATTAGTAGTGAAAAAAAATAGTTCCTTCCCATCTGAAGGGTTAGATTCTTTGAATGACTGACTCTAGGAGAATTCCTGGTTAAGGATCTTAAAATTGTATGGATAATAATCTTGGGGCAACTCTATTCCCAAGTAACTTCATAAAAGTCCTTATGAATACTTTTACATTCATTAAAGTAATACAGACAATATGCTGAAAAAATAAATCAGTGTCTTTCTATAGCTTAAACTAATAATAATAGATCTGTACAGTTATTTTCTATCCCTTTCCTGCTAGAGAATGGTAGGAGTTCCCGCTCTGCAAGTTTCATGAAATACTTATAAAATCAGATTGCTGTGTGGCCATAGGAAGAGCCCTTCCTCCCAGGGCTGGCTCTCCATCTGATTGTCTTCCTTATTTTATTTATTTATTATTATTATTTTTAAAGTAGTTTTTAAAATTTATTTTATTTTTGGCTGAGTTGGGTCTTCATTGCTGCGTGCAGGCTTTCTCTAGTTACAGCGAGCTGGGGCTACTCTTTGTTGCGGTGCACGGACTTCTCATTGCGGTGGCTTCTCTTGTTGCAGAACATAGGCTTTAGGTGTGCAGGCTTCAGTAGTTGTGGCATGTGGGCTCAGTAGTTGTGGCTCACGGGCTCTAGAGCACAGGCTCAGTAGTTGTGGCACACGGGCTTAGTTGCTCCATGGCATGTGGGATCTTCCTGGACCAGGGCTCGAACCCGTGTCACCTGCATTGGCAGGCGGATTCTTAACCACTGCACAACCAGGGAAGCCCTGTCTTCCTTATTTTATGAGTTAAGGGTTGCTGGCCTCTGCCTCTGAATTTCTGTTAAGGTCCTAGAGATTTAGAGTAACTTTGATGTGACAGATCTTCCAGGGAATTTTTCATTTGAGATGTTTTCCATGGCTGTGCGGTATGTCTTACATTCCCTTTCTAGGACATAGGTTGATGACACAGCCTCAGCTCTGCCCGTGAGACCCTCACCCATAGCACATCTCAGCAACCATCTTCGCAATGGGAGCACGGTTCTGAGTCATAGATATTATTATCCCAATTTCCTTTATTTCTCCTTAGACTTTCTTGTTTTTTATCTCTTCACCTCTCTTTCAGTGAAAGTTTCAGTACTCAGTTTCCTCTTTTCCTAACTGCTCCCAGCAAAAGGGATTTCATGGATACCAGAAACAAAATTCTAGAGCAGTGCTGTCCAGTGGAAATATAGATTGGACAAAATTAAAAGTTTTCTTGTAGCCACACAAAAAAGGTAAAAAGAAACACATGAAATAATTTCCCCAATACATCCAGAGTACTATCATCTCAGCATGTAATCGATAGAAAAATTATTTTCTTATGCTGCCTTTGAAATCCAATGTGTATTTTAGACTTACAGCACCTCTTATGTCATAATTTAAGTGCTCCATAGTTACATAGGCTAGTGGCTACTGTATTGGATAGCATACTTCTAGAGGAAGATCTATAGAAGGAAATGACACTTCAGAATTTTGTGGAAGGGAAATTTGTAGTTCAGTAAGAACTACTCTACCATAAATGTCAGCCGACATTTTTTGTTTGTTTAAATTTATTTATTTATTTATTTTTTTGGCTGCATTGGGTCTCTGTTGCTGCGTGCGGGCTTTTCTCTAGTTGCGGCGATTGGGAGCTACTCTTCGTTGCCGTGCGTGGGCTTCTCATTGGGTGGCTTCTTTTGCTGCAGGGCAGGGGCTCTAGGTGTGCGGGCTTCAGTAGTTGTGGCTCACGGGGTCTAGAGCGCAGGCTCTGCAGTTGTGGTGCACAGGCTTAGTTGCTCCGCGGCATGTGGGGTCGTTCCGGACCAGGGCTCGAACCCATGTCCCCTGCACTGGCAGGAGGATTCTTAACCACTGCGCCACCAGGGAAGCCCTGTCAGCCTGCTTTTAATGGTGATCTTTTAAACTTATAGACCACGTATAGATTCTCTTTAAAGCTTATAATTTTTGGAAAACTTTTAAATCTGTGGGTTTTCTCTTCCTTTTCTCCTGGTTTTCCCCAGTGATATCTATGGTACCAATGATAGGCCTATAAACAACGTGTGCATGGAAAAGTATAGGGCCAAACGTGGCTTCCAGAGACAGAGAACTTGACCAGGTGAATGTTATAAGCAAGTGTTTGGAGATATGAATGTCTTAATTAGAGATACTTACTTGAAAAACAAATTGAATCCACACATTGTAAACATGATAGCCAAATAACCCACAGCACCAAATGCACAGCTGACTTTTTGGATGAGAAGAAACCATTTGTAGACAAATCTGTAGAGTAAAAAATGGGGAGAAGCACAAAACACGATGTACTATAAAATATTTTACCTTTTTAGAACATTGTTATAAGTCAATTTTTAGTTTCTAAAATTCTATTCATTATGCAATATACAGAACATGAGTATATTATATCAGCTAAACCCCGTAATAATCTCTAGTTTTAATACGCTATCAACAAGCAGTATATAAACAGTACTATCATGCACATGTGTTTCTGTGTATATGCATATGTAAATTCATTGTGACTTATTTATGTTCCTCATGTAAAAATGGCCTTCAGGACTGGTTATTCTATATGGGACCCTGCCTACCTTCCTATCCTCCTTTTTTCATTTGGCCCTAGGTTAGCTTAGAGTGGTTTTGGCAGGAGTACCTTGGAGGCAAGCAAAAGATGGGAAGAGAAGTCTAGAGGGGAGACCCCCAGGAGCTTCTCTTCCCTCCTGCTGCCCCAGCCCCAGGGCAGGCACCACCAGCCCTCACCCCATCGCCTCTCCACTCAAACAGCACCCCACCCCCCAGTCCTGGAGCAAGAGTGCTTCAGACTTGTTTTTTCTGCTATGTGGATGGGTCCTTTGTGTGTCCCACAGTCACCATGACTTCTAAGGCCTTTCCCTCTTCCCACAGGGTCCAAGTGGAGAAGGAAGAGTATGGAGAGTGAGGGCAAGAGTGGACAAGATCTAGAAGGATCCGTGTACCCTGTTCCTTTCCCTCATTCCAGGCAGTAAAAGCCCTTAGAAAAACTACAGAAAGGCCACACGGCTGCTTCGTGCCCGAGAGAATGTGGGAAGAGGATGGGGGCACAGCTCCATTCCTGGGACACCGTGGTACAAGGACCCTGCCCACTGGAATAAGAAGAGAGGGTGGAAGGAGGAGGGCTGGGGGCCCCAGGCTTGGTGCGCAGAGAAGATAGGGGGGTGCTGGCACATTGCACACAAGGGTGAACAATGGCAGGGGGCCCTGTTCGCCCTCAGCCCTTTCCCTCCTCATCCTCTTGAAGCCCCTCTCCTGCATTTCACCCCAAATTTCATTCAGTCTCCCTCGAAAGACCTGGCCCCCCCTTTTACCTCTGACCCCTGGAGCCCTGTCCCCAACTCTCACCTTCCCCAACTTCCTCCCTGTTGGAGACATTGCACCAAATGCTTATGTTCTATGGTATTACTGATGCAATGTTTCAGCGTTATTTAATTTATTTTTAAAAAATTTTTATTGCAGTATAGTTGACTTATGATATTTTATTAGTTTCAGGTGTACAACATAGTGAGTTGACATTTTTATGCATTATGAAATGATCACCACTATGAGTCTGGTTACCATCTATCACAATACAAAGTTTATTACTATATTATCAACTATACAGGCAGACCTTGCTTTATTGCACTTTGCAGATACTGCGGGGGTTTTTTTTGTTTGTTTGTTTTTAAAAATTGAAGGCTTGTGTCAACCCTTTGTCGAACAAGTCTATATGCGCCATTTTTTCCAAGAGCATTTGCTCACTTTTTGTCTCTGTGTCCCATTTTGGTAATTCTTGCAAGATTTCAAACTTCATTATTATTATATTTGTTATGGTGACCTGTGATCAGTGATCTTTTTTTTTTTTTTTGCGGTATGCGGGCCTCTCCCTGCTGTGGCCTCTCCCGCTGCGGAGCACAGGCTCCGGACGTGCAGGCCCAGCGGCCACGGCTCACGGGCCCAGCCGCTCCGCGGCATGCGGGATCCCCCCAGACCGGGGCACGAACCCGCATCCCCCGCATCGGCAGGCGGACTCCCAACCACTGCGCCACCAGGGAAGCCCTGATCAGTGATCTTTGATGTTACTATTGTCATTGTTTTGGGGTACCACAAACCACACCCATATAAGATGGCAAACAATTGATAAATATTGTGTGTGTTCTGACTGCTCCATCCACTGACCATTCCCCCATCTCTCTTCCTTTCCTCAGCCCTCTCTATTCCCCGAGACACAACAATATCGAAATCAGGCCAATTAATAACCTTACAGTGGTCCCAGTGTTCAAGTGAAAGGAAGAGTTGCGTGTCTCTCACTTTAAATCAGAAGCTAGAAATGATTAAGCTTAGTGAGGAAGGCATGTCAAAGCAGAAGTAGGCTGAGAGCTAGGTCTCTTGCACCAAACAGCGAGCCAAGTTGTGGATGCAAAGGAAAAGTACTTGAAGGAATTTAAAAGTGCTGCTCCAGTGAACACAGAAATGAAAGTGAAACAGCCTTATTGCTGATGTGGAGAAAGTTTTAGTGGTCTGGATAGAGGATCAAACCAGCCACTACATTCTCTTAAGCCAAAGCCTAATCCAGAGCAAGGCCCTAACTCCCTTCAATTCCCTGAAGGCTGAGAGAGGTGAGGAAGCTGCAGAAGAAAAGTTTGAAGCTAGCAGAGATTGGTTCATAAGATTTAAAGAAAGACGCTAGCTCTGTAACACAAAAGTGCAAGGTGAAGCAGCAAGTGCTGTTGCACAAGGAAGCTGCAGCAAGTTATCCAGAAGATCTAGCTAAGATAATTAATGATGGTGGCAGCACTAAACAACAGATTTTCAATGTAGACAAAACAGCTTTCTATTGGAAGATTCCTTCTAGGACTTTCACAGCTAGAGAAGAGAGGTCAATGCCTGGCTTCAAAGCTTCAAAGGACAGGCTGACGCTCTTGTTAGGGTTTAATATAGCTGGTGACTTTAAGTCGAAGCCAATGCTCATCTACCATTCTGAAAATCCTAGGGCCCTGAAGAGTTATGCTCAGTCTATTCTGCCTCTGCTCTATAAATGGAACAACAAAGCCTACATGGCAGCACATCTGATTGCAACAAGGTTTACTGAATACTTAGTATTCCTCAGAAAAAAAGATTCAAAATATTACTGCTCATTGACAACGCACCTGGTCACTCAAGAGCTCTGGTGGAGATGGACAATGAGATTAATGCTTTTATGCCTACTAATACAATATCCATTCTGCAGCCCATGAATCAAGGACCAATTTCAATTTTCAATTCTTATTATTTAAGAAGTACATTTCATAAGGCTATAGCTGTCATAAATAGTGATTCCCCTGATGGATCTGGGCAAAGTAAATAAAAAACTTTCTGGAAAGGATTCACCATTCTAAATGCCGTTAAGAATACTTGTGATTCATGGGAACAGGTAAAAATATCGGCATTGACAGGAGTTTGGAAGAAGCTGATTCCAACCCTCATGGATGACTTTGAGGAGTTCAAGACTTCAGTGGAAGAAGGAACTGCAGAGGTGGTGGAGATAGCAAGAGAACTAGAATTCGATGTGGAACCTGAAGATGCGACCAAATTGCTGCAATCTCCTGATAAAATTTGAACAAATGAGGAATTGCTTCATATGGATGAGCAAAGAAAGTGGTTTCTTGAGATGGAAACTTCTCCTGGTGAAGATGCTGTGAAGACTGTTCAAATGACAACAAAGGATTTAGAATATTACATAAACTCAGTTGATGAAGCAGCAGCAGGGTGTGAGAGGACTGACTCCAATTTTGAAAGAAGTTCTATGTGGGTAAAATGCTATCAAACAGCACCACATGCTGCAGAGAAATCGTCCATGAAAGAGTCAATCGATGCGGCAGACTTCGCTGTCTTATTTTAAGAACTGGCCACAGCAGCCCCAGCCTTCACTGGCCACCACCCTGATCAGTCAGCAGCCACCAACATGGAGGCAAGACCCTCTGCGAGCAACAAGATTACAACTTGCTGAAGGCTCAGATGATGGTTAGCACATTTTAGCAATACATATTTAAAAATTAAGGTATGTACATCGTTTTTTTGAATATATTTCTATCGTACACTTAATAGGCTACAGTATAGTGTAAGCATGTATAGTGTAAACTTTTATGTGCACTGGGGAACCAGAAAACTTGTGTGACTCACTCTATTGTGAAATTCACTTTATTGCAGTGGTCTGGAACCCGACGCAAAAGGTATGTCTGTACATTGCATTCCTGTAACTTACTTACTTTATAACTTGAAATTCGTACTTCTTTTTTAAAAAATTATTTAATTTATTTTTGGCTGCCTCGGGACGTAGCTGCGGCATGTGGAATCTTCATTGAGGCATGCAGGATCTTTTGTTGCAGTGTGAGCCCTCTTCATTGTGGTACGCGGGCTTCTTTCTAGTGGTGAGCAGGTTTTCCTCTTCTCTAGTTGTGGCGTGCAGGCTCCAGGGTGCGTGGGATCTGTAGTTGTGGCATGCAGGCTTAGTTGCCTCGAGGCATGTGGGATCTTAGTTCCCCAACCAGGGATCAAACCTGCATCCCCTGCATTGTAAGATGGATTCTTTACCACTGGACCACCAGGGAAGTCCCAAAGTTTGTACTTCTTAATTTCTTTCACCTATTTCACCCATTCCTCCATTCCCTTCCCCTGTGGCAACCACTAGTTTGTTCTCTGTATCTATGACTCTGTTTGGTTATGTTTGTTCATTTGTTTGTTTTTACATTCCACATATAAGTAATATATGGTATTTGTCTTTGTCTGACTTTTAAACTTAGTATAACACCCTCTAGGTCCATCCATGTTGTCCAATCAAAATTCAAAATTCGATACTTTTAATGGCTGAGTAATATTCCATCTTAGGTATATACCCCATCTTCTTTATCCATTCAGCTATTGATGGACATCTAGGCTGCTTCCATATCTTGGCTATTGTAAATAATGCTGCCATGAACATGGGGGAGCACACATGTTTTTAAATTAGTGTTTTTGTTTTCTTTGGTTAAATACCCAAAAGAGGAATTGCTGGATGGTAAGGTAATTGTATTTAAACATTTTTTTAAACAACCTCCATACTTTTTTCCATAGTGGCTCCACCAGTTTACAGTCCCACCCACAGTGCACAAGGGTTCCCTTTTCTTCACATTCTTGCCAACACTTATTACTTCTTGTCTTTTTGATAATAACCATTTGACAGGTGTGAGATAATATTATGGTTTTGATTTGCATCTCCCTGATGATTGATGTTGAGCATCTTTTCATGTGCTTGTTGGCCATCTGTATGTCTTCTTTGGAAAAATGTCTATTCATGTCCTTAGCCCACTTTTTTTTTTTTTTTTTTTGCGGTACACGGGCTTCTCCCTGCCGTGACCTCTCCCGCCGCGGAGCACAGGCTCCGGACGCACAGGCCCAGCGGCCACGGCCCACGGGCCCAGCCGCTCCGCGGCATGCGGGACCCTCCCAGACCGGGGCACGAACCCACAACCCCTGCATTGGCAGGCGGACTCCCAACCACCGCGCCACCAGGGAAGCCCCCTTAGCCCACTTTTAAAATGGATTGTTGGTTTTTGATAGAGTTGTACGAGTTCTTTATATATTTGGAGATTAACTCCTTATTGAACATATCATTTGCAAATATCTTCTCCCATGCAGTAGGTTACCTTTTCATTTTTGTTGATAGTTTCCATTGCCGTGCAAAAGTTTTTAGTTTGATGTGGTCCCATTTGTTTATTTTTGCTTTTGTTGTCTTTGCCTGAGGAGACAGATCAAAAAAATATTGCAAAAACTGATGTCAAAGAGCATACTGCCTATGTTTCCTTCTAAGATTTTTATGGTTTCAGGTCTTACATTTAAACCTTCAATCCATTTTGAGTTTATTTTTGTATATAGTGTAAGAAAATAGTCTACTTTCGTTCTTTTACATGTAGCTGTTCAGTTTTCCCAGTGCCATTTACTGAAGAGACTGTCTTTTTGCCATTGTATATTCTTGCCTCCTTTATTGTAGATTAATTGGCCATATTAGCATGGGTTTATTTCTGGACTCTTTATTCTCTTCCACTGATCTAAGTGTCTGTTTCTGTGCCAGTACCATACTGTTTCGATTACTATAGCTTTGTAGTATGGTTTGAAATCATGGAGTGTGATACCTCCAGCTCAGTTCTTCTTTCTCAAGATTGTTTTGGCCACTTGGGGTCTTTTGTGATTCCATACAAATTCTAGGACTGTTTGTGAAAAATGCCATTGGTATTTTAATAGGGATTGTGTTGAATCTGTAGATTGCCTTGGGTAGTATGGATATTTAAACAATATTAATTCTTCCAATCCATAAGCCCAGTATATCTATTTGTGTCATCTTCAATTTCTCTTATCAGTGTCTTACAATTTTCTGACTACAGGCCTTTTACCTCCTTAGATAGGTTATTCCTAGGTATTTTATTCTTTTTGATGCTATGATAAGTGGGATTGTTTCCTTAATTTCTATATCTGATAGTTCACTGTTAGTGTATAGAAATGCAACAGATTTCTTTGTATTAATTTTATATCCTGCAACTTTGCCAAATTCATTAGTGAGCTCTAGTATTTTTCTGGTGACATCTTTAGGATTTTCTATGTATAGCATCATGTCATCTGCAAACAGTGACAGTTTTACCTCTTCCTTTCAAATTTAGATTCCTTTTATTTCTTTTACTCCTCTGATTGCTGTGGCTAGGACTTCCAAAACTATCAATATGTTGAATAAAAGTGATGAGAGTGGGCATCCTTGTCTTGTTCCTGATCTTAGAGGAGAAGTGTCCAGCTTCTCACTGTTGAGTATGATGTTAGCTGTGGGTTTGTCATAAATGGACTTTAGTATGTTGAGGTATGTTCCCTCTATACCCACTTTGTTGAGAGTTTTTTATCATAAATCGATGTTGAATTTTGTCAAATGCCTTTTCTGAACCCATTGAGATGATCATGTGATTTTTATCCTTTGTTTTGTTAATGTGGTGTATCATGTTGATTGATCTGTGGATGCTGAACTATCCTTGCATCCCTGGAATAAATCCCAATTGATCATGGTGTATGATCCTTTTAATGTATTGTTGAATTTGGTTTCCTAATATTTTTTGAAGATATTTGCATCTATGATCATCAAGGATATCGGCCTGTAATTTTCTTTTTTGGTAGTGTTTTTGTCTGGTTTTGGTATCAGGGTATTACTAGCCTTGTAGATTGAGTTTGAGAGTGTTCCTTCCTCTTTAATTTTTTGGAATAGTTTGAGAAGGATTAGTATTAACTCTTCTTTAAATGTTTGGTAGAACTCCCTGTGAAGCATCTGGTCCTGGACTTTTGTTTGTTGGAAGTTTTTTGATTACTGATTCAATTTCATTACTAGTAATTGGTCTTTTCAGATTTTCTATTTCATCCTGATTCAGTCTTGGAAGATTGTTATTTTTCTAGCAATTTATCCATATCTTCTAGGTTGTGTAATTTGTTGGCATATAATTGTTCATAGTAGTCTCTTATGATTGTTTGTATGTTTGTGGTATTGGTTGTAATTTCTCCTATTTCACTTCTGATTTTATTTACTTGGGCCCTCTCCTTTTTTCTCAATGAGACTGGCTAAATGTTCATCAGTTTTGTTTATCTTTTCAGAGAAACAGCTCTTAGTTTCATTGATCTTTTTAATTGTTTTTAAGTCTCTATTTCACTTATTTCCACTTTGATCTTTATTATTTCCATTCTTCTACTAACTTTGGGCTTTGTCTAGTCTTCTTTTTCTAGTCCCTTTTAGTTGTAAATTTAGGTTGTTTATTTGAGATTTTTCTTGTTTCTTGAGGTTGGCCTGTATTGCTATGAACTTCCCTCTTAAAACTGATTTGCTGCATCCCATAGATTTTGGATCTTTGTGTTTCCATTTTCATTTGTCTTGAGGTGTTTTTTGATTTTCTTTTTATTTCTTTGTTCACCCATTGGTCGTTTAGTAGCAAGTTGTTTAGTATCCATGTGTTTATATTTTTTCCAGTTTTCTTCTTGCAATTGATTTCTACTTTTATACTGCTGTGATAAGGAAAAACACTTGATATGATTTTTGATCTTCTTAAATTTATTGACACTTGTTTGACACATGGCCTAGCATGTTAGCTACCCTGGAGAATGTTCCATGTGCACTTGAAAAGAATGTGTATTCTGCAGTTTTTGGATGCAGTGTTCTATATATATCTATTAAGTTCATCTGATCTAATCATTTAAGGCCAATGTTTCCTTACTGATTTTCTATCTGGCTGATCTATCCATTGATATAAGTGGAACAGTAAAGTCCCTTGCTCTTACTGTACTGTTGTCGATTTCTCCCTTTATGTCTGTTAATATTTGTTATATTGTATTTAGGTCCTCCTAATGTTGGGTGCATAAATATTCACAGATATTATATCCTTTTCTTGGACTGACCCCTTTATAATTTTGTAATGCCTTTCTTTGTCTTTTGTTTTAGTCTTTGTTTTAAAGTCTATTTTGTCTGATATGAGTATTGCTACCCTAGCTTTCTTTTAGTTTCCATTTGCATGGAATATCTTTTTCCATCCTTTCACTTTAAGTCAGTGTATGTTTTTAGATCTGATGTGAAGCCAGCATATAAATGGGTTTGGGTTGTTTTTATCCATTCAGCTACCCTATGTCCTTTGATTGGAGCATTTAGTCCATTTACATTTAAAGTTCTTATGATAAGTATGTACTTATTGCCATTTTGTTAATTGTTTTTTGGTCATTTTTGTAGTTCTCTGTTCCTTTCTCCTTCTTTTAGTCTCTTCCCCTGTGGTTTGATGATTTTCTTTAGTGTTAGGTTAGAGTTCTTTTCACTTTATTTTTTTGGTATTTCTATTGTGGGTTTTTGGGCTTTGGTTCATGAGTTTCATATACATGTAAACATATATATATGTGTGTGTGTGTGTGTGTGTGTTTGTTTTAAGCTGATGGTCACTTATTTGAGTACATTCTAGAAGTACTACATTTTTACTCCCCTCCAGCCCATGTTTTATGGTTTTGGCATCAAATTTTATATCTTTTCACTTTGTGTATCCCTTAACTGCTTATTGTAGTTATAGTTTATTTTACAAATTTTGTCCTTTAATCTTCATACTACTGGTGGTTGATCCACTGCCTTCACTATCTATTTGCCTTTACCAGTGAATTTTTTTTCTTTCACATATTTTCTTATGTCTAGTTATGGCTATTTGTTTTCCACTTAAAGGAAACCCATCAACATTTCTTGTAAGGCTGGTTTAGTGGTGATGAACTCTTAGTTTTTCTTACCTGGGAACCTCTTTATTTCTCCTTCAATTCTGAATGATAACCTTTTTGGGAAGAGTATTCTTGGTTGTAAGTTTTTTTCCTTTTAGCACTTTAAATATATCCTGCCCCTCTCTTTTGTCTTGTAAAGTTTCTGCTGAAAATTGGGGGTTTCCTTGTATGTCACTTATTTTTTCTTGCTGCCTTTAAAATATTCTCTTTATCTTTAACTTTTGCCATTTCAATTATGACATGTGTTGATGTGGATCACTTTGGGTTCATCATGTTTAGAATTCTCTGTGCTTCCTGGATCTGCATATCTATTTAATTTTCCAGGTTAGGGAATTTTTCAGTCATTATTTCTTCAAAAAAATTTTCTGTCCCTTTCTGCCTATCTTCTCCTTCTCGGACCCCTGTAATGTGAATGTTTGTATACTTGATTCTGTCCCAGATGTCCCTTAATATATCCTCATTTTTTAAAATTCTTTTGTCTTTTTGTTGTTCTGATTGGGTGATTTCCACTATTCTGTCTTCCAGGTCACTGATCCATTCTTCTGTATCATCTAATCTGCTGTTGATTCCCTCTAGTGTATTTTTCATTTCAGTTTTTGTATTCTTCAGCTCGGATTGGTTCTCTTCCTAACTATATGTTGAAGTTCTCACTGTGTTCCTCCATTCTTTTCCCAAGATCTGTGAGCCTCTTTATGACCATTAACTGAACTCTTTATTGGGTAAATTACTTATCTCTGTTTCATTAGTTTTTTCTTTTTCTGGAATTTTATCTTGTTCTGTTCTTTCAAATTCCTTTGTCTCCTCATTTGTTTGGCCTTTTGTATTTGTTTCTATGAATTAGGTGTAATAGTTACCTCCCAGTCTTGAAGGAGGTGGCCTTGTGCAGCAGCACACCTGTGTGGACTGTGTGTGCTGGGTAGCTATGGCAGGCTGGCTAGGGCTGGAGTGGGCATGGGCTGGGGATTTCCTAGGGCATGCTGGGGCTGGGCTGCCTAGGCAGGATGGCTGGAGTGGGTGTGGGCTGGGGCCATTGCTATTTTAAAAGATACTGTGCTTCACTGAGTTCTGGTTAGAAGGGACCTTATGAAATATGATTTAAATGGGAGTTTGTGGGCTTGCCTGAGAAATGATTTGTCATTTAAATTATTTCTATGATGAAATGCTTTCTCCAATTCAAGCAAGTGACATACAAGAGTTATCTAGACAGCAGCTTCTCCTATAGGTGTAATCCTGCCTCATCAGAGGGGTCAACAATAGAGAGTTACTTGGAGCAGGAAAGTCACATGGGCTGCACAAGGTGTCTTAAATCACTATGAGGCTGTGTCATCTCCAAAGGGAGCCAGAAAGGGCTTTTGTGGTCTTTTTGCCACAGTGACTCCTTTGGCCATCAGTCCTTATGACTTGCCAGTGCTGAGCACTGTGGAGCATCGTTCAGTGCATTGAGATAAAGGCAGAAGTTAATGTTGCCAAAAAGGGTGATGATGGGAAAAGTGGGAAAAGTGGCAGCTCTGAGAGGATATCCCCTCCAACCCTCACAACACTGGCAGCACCAGAGTGGGCTTCCCTGAACTCCACATGTACTTTTTGCCCATCTCAAGGTTGTACCAGCATTAGAGGTGTGTCTGATTAATAACTGTTTAAACTGCAGGCTTTCTCTGTGCAAAGCAGCTGGTTGATGTAATTAAGCCACAGCATGCTCTTGGGGCAGAGGCTTTGCATTCCAGTAGTCTGTGGCTTGATTTTGGGCTCCCTGGCTTACTACCTGTGGGACATTGGCCACCCTATTTAACATTTCTGAACTGTGATTGCCTCATTTATGAAGTGAGGAGGGTAGCACCAGATCCTAAAGCAGTCCCGAAGATTATGTGAGAAAATGTAGTAACTCAATATGTCATATTGTTGTTATGGTTGTGTTATGTTTTCCAAATGTACCCCTCCCTCCCCCCGCCCAAATCTTCCTGCTTATTGGTGGTATGAGTTTGTAAAGCCCAGAACTTCCTTGCTACTCAGATTACACTGGACACAGATGTACTAGATTAGAAATTGTGTTGGTGTCAGAGCAGCCTCCACAAAGGGAAGCTTGGCCTTAAGTTGAAGTTGATGTGATCGAGCCCAGCTCTTTGTGGCTGGCCTGTGGCCTGTTTTTGAGACTGAATATTGCTTGACAGACAACCCAACTATAGTAGAGAGGAAACCCACTTCCTTTTCTCTGTTCTCTTTTCCACAGAGGAGCCCCGGTATACTCTGGGAGCGGAACAGCCGGTTTTTAAATGGCGTTGGTACTGGAGACTTTTCTTGGGTTTGCCTTCTGCACCGTGCCAATTTGCTCCAACCAGCTTTCCTTGTTTTTCATGAAATCCTCTACTTCCAAATGGAACATAGCTAATATGAGACTTACCTATAATATGATGAATAAGCAACGATCCATAAAGATCCTTAGGGTGTACTACCTCTCATGAACCGGAGCTTCTTTATCCAGGAAGAAATAGGGCCTTAATGAGCCTCTCCCATTGTTGTCTCTTAAGATGTCAATGGAGCATCTTGGCTCTCAGACTGTGTCAGGGCTTGGAGCTGAGCAGCCCGAAGAAGCTGGAGTGGGAGCACGGTGAGCATGAGCAGCAGACAGCATGGGCCTTGGCCATCTGAGATATAGGAGCTGTGAAGTGCCATGAGGCCACATGTGGGTACTTTTGGTATTGGAGTTCCTCTTCATGTGCACAGAAGTACAGCATTTAGCTAAGGTAATTCATTATACAGTAGAAAAGTGAACCATTCTCATTGAAATAGAATATGGATTATGTTCAGGGGATGAAAACAAGTAAAGTTCAATTCATCCAAAACTTAGATCCCTTTCACAAGTTTTAAACAACTTATATTTTGTAAGAAGGAGAAAGGATACCATATGTCCATTTACTGATGGATAAACCAAGCCCTACAAAGGCTGTGTAAAACTCCAAATTGGCCAATTTAGAAGGTCTCTTAATACCACCCTAAAGCTCTTCCCCAAATGGGATTAAATTAAAATACTCACAAACCAGAATTCATTTATTTGAATTTCAATCTTTATCTTTACATTTCTTTATCTGGTTTCTCTCACTGAATATATTTTCCTTCTCCAAAGTAGAAGAAAAAATTGATATTTATCTCTCCCACTTTTCTAGAGGATTAAAAAAGAATACCTGAATGGCTAAAAAATCATAAAAATATTTCATAGAAGCTTATGATTTATTCTCCTACACAGATCAAAAATTGACATTGCCTTATTATCATTGAACACTACACATTTTCTCTTCATCTCATCAGTTTTATCTGGATTGGATTCAGATCTTGTTCAGAACAAGAACACAGAGAGCAAGAACATACTTGTGGACACATTATGAGGTTATAAGCCCTTTGGAAAGATTTGTGAATGATCTGACGGAATTATATACATTTCAAGAGGTTGGCAATGGTAATTAAAGTGAGCACTGGAATATTAAACCTCATTTGTTATGAGAGTAATAGCTTGTCCATTACTCATGATTTATCAGACATAAAATACATACGTAGTTGTTAGAAGTACAAACTTCCAACTCTTGCTTTATGATAAAATGTATGTGATGTGACTTAGCATGGGATCCAATAAAATGCTGAGGAAAAAGCCAACATACAAATAGTGCTCTAAAAAATTTAAACAATAGCTTCACTTCTCTTTCTCCAGGCCTTCACTAGCTGATGTCTAAAATAATAAATTTCCCAGACATGTTGGAATCACCATTAAATAGGAATGTGAATGCACAGCAGTAGAACAAATCTCCAGTTTTGCTACAAAGGGTCAAAGAGGTGTAATACCCTCCTCCCCATCAGGAAAATGGATATTAAACATACTTTATAATGGCTAAAATTAAGGGTGTGGTGGGGAAGGAATGAATGGAATACATACTGTGGCGTTCTCCCTGAGAGGGGTTTTCGGGTAGTGCTGAAGAGGATGTAGCTGGAAATAACTGAGAACATTCCCCACATAGACAGAAATCACCACCAGTAAAGTTTTTTTTTTTTTTAACATCTTTATTGGAGTATAATTGCTTTACAATGGTGTGTTAGTTTCTGCTTTATAACAAAGTGAATCAGTTATATATATACATATGTTCCCATATCTCTTCCCTCTTGCATCTCCCTCCCTCCCACCCTCCCTAACCCACCCCTCTGCGTGGTCACAAACCACCTAGCTGATCTCCCTGTGTTATGTGGCTACTTCCCACTAGCTATCTATTTTACGTTTGGTAGTGTATATATGTCCATGCCACTCTCTCACTTTGTCACAGCTTACCCTTCCTCCTCCGCATATCCTCAAGTCCATTCTCTAGTAGGTCTGAGACTTTATTCCCGCCTTACCCCTAGGTTCTTCATGACCTTTTTTTTTCTTAGATTCCATATATATGTGTTAGCATATGGTATTTGTTTTTCACTTTCTGACTTCACTCTGTATGACAGACTCTAGATCCATACACCTCACTACAAATAACTCAATTTCGTTTCTTTTAATGGCTGAGTAATATTCCATTGTATATATGTGTCACATCTTCTTTATCCATTCATCTGTTGATGGACACTTAGGTTGCTCCCATGTCCTGGCTATTGCAAATAGAGCTGCAATGAACATTTTGGGACATGACTCTTTTTGAATTCTGGTTTCCTCAGGGGATATGCCCAGTAATGAGATTACTGAGTCATATGGTAGTTCTATTTGTAGTTTTTTAAGGAACCTCCATACTGTTCTCCATAGTGGCTGTACCAATTCACATTCCCACCAACAGTGCAAGAGTGTTCCCTTTTCTCTACACTCTCTCCAGCATTTACTGTTTCTAGATTTTTTGATGATGGCCATTCTGACCGGTGTGAGATGATATCTCACTGTAATTTTGATTTGCATTTCTCTAATGATTAATGATGTTGAACATTCTTTCATGTGTTTGTTGGCAATCTCTATATCTTCTTCGGAGAAATGTCGATTTAGGTCTTCTGCCCATTTTTGGATTGGGTTGTTTGTTTTTTTGTTATTGAGCTGCATGAGCTTCTTATAAATTTTGGAGATTAATCCTTTGTCAGTTGCTTCATTTGCAAATTTTTTCTCCCATTCTGAGGGCTGTCTTTTGGTCTTGTTTATGGTTTCCTTTGCTGCGCAAAAGCTTTGAAGTTTCATTAGGTCCCATTTTTTTATTTTTGTTTTTATTTCCATTTCTCTAGGAGGTGGGTCAAAAAGGATCTTGCTGTGATTTATGTCATATAGTGTTCTGCCTATGTTTTCCTCTAAGAGTTTGATAGGGTCTGGTCTTACATTTAGGTCTTTAATCCATTTTGAGTTTATTTTTGTGTATGGTGTTAAGGAGTGTTCTAATTTCATATTTTTACATGTACCTGTCCAGCTTTCCCAGCACCACTTATTGAAGAGGCTGTCTTTCCTCCACTGTATATTCTTGCCTCCTTTATCAAAGATAAGGTGACCATATGTGCGTGGGTTTATCTCTGGGCTTTCTATCCTGTTCCATTGACCTATATTTCTGTTTTTATGCCAGTACCATACTGTCTTGATTACTGTAGTTTTGTAGTATAGTCTGAAGTCAGGAGCCTGATTCCTCCAGCTCCATTTTTCTTTCTCAAGATTGCTTTGGCTATTAGGGGTCTTTTGTGTTTCCATACAAATGGTGAAATTTTTTGTTCTAGTTCTGTGAAAAATGCCAGTGGGAGTTTGATAGGGATTGCATTGAATCTGCAGATTGCTTTGGGTAGTAGAGTCATTTTCACAATGTTGATTCTTCCAATCCAAGAACATGGTATATCTCTCCATCTATTTGTATCATCTTTAATTTCTTTCATCAGTGTCTTATAATTTTCTGCATACAGGTCTTTTGCTCCTTAAGTAGGTTTATTCCTAGATATTTTATTCTTTTTGTTGCAATGGTAAATGGGAGTGTGTTCTTAATTTCACTTTCAGATTTTTCATTATTAGCGTATAGGAATACAAGAGATTTGTGTGCATTAATTATGTATCCTGCTACTTTACCACATCCATTGATTAGCTCTAGTAGTTTTCTGGTAGCATCTTTAGGATTCTCTATGTATAATATCATGTCATCTGCAAACAGTGACAGCTTTACTTCTTCTTTTCCAATTTGGATTCATTTTATTTCCTTTTCTTCTCTGATTGCTGTGGCTAAAACTTCCAAAACTACGTTGAATAAGAGTGGTGACAGTGGGCAACCTTGTCTTGTTCCTGATCTTAGTGGGAATGGTTTCAGTTTTTCACCATTGAGAACGATGTTGGCTGTGGGTTTGTCATATATGGCCTTTATTAGGTTGAGGAAAGTTCCCTCTATGCTTACTTTCTGGATGGTTTTTATCATAATTGGGTGTTGAATTTTGTTGAAAGCTTTCTCTGCATCTATTGAGATGATCATATGTTTTTTCTCCTTCAATTTGTTAATATGGTGTATCATGCTGATTGATTTGCGTATATTGAAGAATCCTTGCATTCCTGGAATAAACCCCACTTGATCATGGTGTATGATCCTTTTAATGTGCTGTTGGATTCTGTTTGCTAGTATTTTGTTGAGGATTTTTGCATCTAAGTTCATCGGTGATATTAGCCTGTAGTTTTCTTTCTTTGTGACATCTTTGTCTGGTTTTGGTATCAGAGTGATTGTGGCCTCGTAGAATGAGTTTGGGAGTGTTCCTCCCTCTGCTATATTTTGGAACAGTTTGAGAAGGATAGGTGTTAGCTCTTCTCTAAGTGTTTATAGAATTCGCCTGTGAAGCCATCTGGTCCTGGGCTTTTGTTTGTTGGAAGATTTTTACTCACAGTTTCTATTTCAGTGCTTGTGATTTGTGTGTTCACAGTTTCTATTTCTTCCTGGTTGTCTCGGCAGGTTGTGAATTTCTAAGAATTTGTCCATTTCTTCCAGGTTGTCCATTTTATTGACATAGAGTTGCTTGTAGTAATCTCTCAAGATCCTTTGTATTTCTGCAGTGTCAGTTCTTACTTCTCCTTTTTCATTTCTAATTCTATTGATTTGAGTCTTCTCCCTTTTTTTTCTTGATGAGTCTGGCTAATGGTTTATCAATTTTGTTTATCTTCTCAAAGAACCAGCTTTTATTTTTATTGATCTTTGCTATCGTTTCCTTCATTTCGTTTTCATTTATTTCTGATCTGATCTTTATGATTTCTTTCCTTCTGCTAACTTTGGGGTATTTTTGTTCTTCTTTCTCTAATTGCTTTAGGTGCAAGGTTAGGTTGTTTATTTGAGATGTTTCCTGTTTCTTAAGGTAGGATTGTATTGCTATAAACTTCCTTCTTAGAGCTGCTTTTGCTGCATCCCATAGGTTTTGGGTCGTCATGTCTCCATTGTCATTTTTTTCTAGGTATTTTTTGATTTCCTTTTTGATTTCTTCAGTGATCACTTCGTTATTAAGTAGTGTATTGTTTAACCTCCATGTGTTTGTATTTTTTACAGATTTTTTCCTGTAATTGATAGCATTGTGGTCAGATAAGATGCTTGATAAGATTTCAATTTTCTTAAATTTACCAAGGCTAGATTTGTGACACCAAGATATGATCTATCCTGGTGAATGTTCCATGAGCACTTGAGAATAATGTATATTCTGTTGTTTTTGGATGGAATGTCTTATAAATATCAATTAAGTCCATATTGTTTAATGTGTCATTTAAAGCTTGTGTTTTCTTATTTATTTTCATTTTGGATGATCTGTCCATTGGTGAAAGTGGGGTGTTAAAGTTCCCTACTATGATTGTGTTACTGTCGATTTCTCCTTTTATGGCTGTTAGTATTTGTCTTATGTATTGAGGTGCTCCTATGTTGGGTGCATAAATATTTACAATTGTTATATCTTCTTCTTGGATTGATCCCTTGATCATTATGTAGTGTCCTTCTTTGTCTCTTGTAATAGTCTTTATTTTAAAGTCTATTTTGTCTGCAATGAGAATTGCTACTACAGCTTTCTTCTGATTTCCATTTGCATGGAATATCTTTTTCCAGCCCCACACTTTCAGTCTGTACGTGTCCTTAGGTCTGAAGTGGGTCTCTTGTAGACCCACTTATATATGTAGACAGCATATATAAGTGTCTTGTTTTTGTATCCATTCAGCCAGTCTGTGTCTTTTGGTGGGAGCATTTAATCCATTTACATTTAAGGTAATTATCGATATGTATGTTCCTATTACCATTTTCTTAATTGTTTTGGGTTTGTTATTGTGGGTCTTTTCCTTCTCTTGTGTTTCCTGCCTAGAGAAGTTCCTTTAGCATTTGTTGTAAAGCTGGTTTGGTGGTGCTGAACTCTCTTAGGTTTTGCTTGTCTGTAAAGGTTTTAATTTCTTCATCAAATCTGAATGAGATCCTTGCTGTTTAGAGTAATCTTGGTTGTAGGTTTTTCTCCTTCATCACTTTAAATATGTCCTGCCACTCCCTTCTGGCTTGCAGAGTTTCTGCTGAAAGATCAGCTGTTAACCTTATGGGGATTCCTTTGTGTGTTATTTGTTGTTTTTCCCTTGCTGCTTTTAATACTTTTTCTTTGTATTTAATTTTTGATAGTTTGATTAATATGTGTCTTGGTGTGTTTCTCCTTGGATTTATCCTGTATGGGACTCTATGTTCTTCCTAGACTTGATTAACTATTTCCTTTCCCATATTTGGGAAGTTTTCAACTATAATCTCTTCAAATATTTTCTCAGTCCCTTTCTTTTTCTCTTCTTCTTCTGACACCCCTATAATTCGAATGTTGGTACGTTTAATGTTGTCCTAGAGGTGCCTGAGACTATCCTCAGTTCCTTTCATTCTTTTTTCTTTATTCTGCTCTGAAGTAGTTATTTCCACTATTTTATCTTCCAGGTGACTTATCCGTTCTTCTGCCTCAGTTATTCTGCTACTGATCCCTTCTAGAGTATTTTTAATTTCATTCATTGTGTTATTCATCTTTGCTTGTTTCCTCTTTAGTTCTTCTAGGTCCTTGTTAAGTGTTTCTTGAGTTTTCTCTATTCTATTTCCAAGATTTTGGATCATCTTTACTATCATTATTCTGAATTCTTTTTCAGGTAGACTGCCTATTTGCTGTTCGTATGTTAGGTCTGGTGGGTTTTTATCTTGCTCCTTCCTCTGCTGTGTGTTTTTCTGTCTTTTCATTTTGCTTATCTTACTGTATTTGGGGTCTCCTTTTTGCAGGCTGCAGGTTCATAGTTCCCGTTGTTTTTGGTGTCTATCCCCAGTGGCTAAGGTTGGTTCAGTGGGTTGTGTAGGTTTCCTGGTGGAGGGGACTAGTGCCTATGTTCTGGTGGATGAGGCTGGATCTTGTCTTTCTGGTGGGCAGGTCCACATCTGATGGTGTGTTTTGGGGTGTCTGTGGCCTTTTTATGATTCTCGGCATACTCTCTGCTAATGGATGGGGCTCTGTTCCTGTCTTGCTAGTTGTTTGGCATAGGATGTCCAGCACTGTAGCTTGCTTGTCATTGAGTGAAGCTGGGTGTTGGTGTTGAGATGGAGATCTCTGGGAGATTTTTGCCGTTTGTTATTATGTGGAGCTGGGAGGTCTCTTGTGGACCAGTGTCCTGAAGTTGGCTCTCCCACCTCAGAGACACAGCCCTGACGCTTGGCTGGAGCACCAAGAGACTGTCCTCCACATGGCTTTTGGGAGGTCTGAGGTCTTTTGCCAGCGTTCAGTAGGTGTTCTATAGGAGCAGTTCCACGTGTAGATGTATTTCTGATGTATCTGTGGGGAGGAAGGTGATCTCCACGTCCTAGTCTTCCATCATCTTCTCCTGTCTCCACCACCAGTGAAGTTTTATTGTGAAATACTAAGGGACAACCCACATCTGCAATAGGGTCACCAGCTGTCAGAGAGATAAACAGAAAGGCTCCTTCAGTGACTGAGGGCCAGATGGCACATCTACTATTACACGATTCAGGAGCTACTCTGGGGCGGGGGGAAGCCACCTTCACCATCCTGTCTGGAACATGCACCTGGCTCACCACGCACCTGCAAGCTGCTCTATACATGTGCAGCTGTGGAAGGCACAGTTATTTGAACATTAGGATGGGAAATAATCCAAAATATGCATCTTCTGTCACCTCCTTCTACAGATATTTCAGATGAAAGGAACTTTAGGGTGCAACAGCTATGTGATTTTGGACAAATGAGCTGCACTTTAGTGGTAAAATCGGGGGACACAATGTCTTCTTCCCCTGTGTTGACTGAGGTGGGGAACAAATGAGATCACAGCAGGGAAAGTGCTCTGGAAGCAGTACTGAGCTACAGGGAGCCAAGTGGCTGTTGTTACTATGACAGCACATTCGCAAATGCACTGCGATGGCAAAGGAGGGAGTGATGTCGATGCAGCAGCGTCTGGGACTCTCTTGCCTGCTGTCCCACTGCGTTCTGCAGGGCTACTCTCGCATCCCAACTGTTGGGTTACCTTGTCCCTGATGATTGGATCTGCAACCCACCATATTTCTTCTTGCCTTTTCTCTTCAGTTATTGGTGCCCTGTCCAGGCAGCCCCAGATGTGGATCAGACTCTTTCGTGTCCCTCTGTGTGTAACCCCTTTGTGGCCTATACCACTGACCTGAGTCCAAGTAGCCTTCAGAGGGTCCTTTAAGTTTGCTGGCCTCAATCCCACTTGGCAGGAAGCAGGATAGACTGTGCTGATGAGCTGTCAGGTCAATGACTTGTTATGGTTACCATAGTGACACTCTTACTCTACAGATCAGGCCTAATGCCAGCTACTCACCTCCTTATAAAAAGCACAATAGCAATAACCTTTGATCTTTTATGTTTTATCACATTCAGACTAACCACTTATATATGCTCAGCACCAATATACGAGGAGGCTGGCAAAGAAGTTTTGTCTCAGGTGTAGACTTTAATAGGTAGTGGCACCTGGCAATACTTTGTTGAGGAAGATTCTGAGCTTGGGTCTTAGTTTAGCAGTAAAGAGTATCATGATCAGTTAGTTATGTCTGCCAGTGATGTGGAAAAAGTTGCCAGAGCACGCAGGTCACATGTTTGTCATCTGAGTATAAAAAAGACTGATGTCATTTGTTTGTTTACTTTCTTCATCTTCGTGATAAAAAGAGGTGGCTTAGAAAAAAAAGTTTGTGAGTATATTTTTGGGTCCTTTAATAAGAACTTGGTTATAATAGTCTCAAAGTCAATAACCAAAATTATTTGATAGAACTTCAAGATTTAAACCAAAAAGGCCCAAGGCCACAGCCATTCTTCTTTCCATGTCAAATAAGAAGACATCTTCCAGGCTTTTTATTCTTTTTATTTCTTCATCTCATAAATGGCCTGGATCTGAAGTCTTCTTAGAGTGGCTCTAAATCTTCTTTCAGAGAACACTACAATTGTTATAATATATATGCATTTGAACAAAAATACACACAGATCAAATCTGAAGTAACTATTTGGAGAGTTCAGGAAAAACTATCTTATAATAGCTTACTTTTTTTATCTTTAAATTACAGGCAGTACTTTCAGGGAAGAGTAAATACTCTTTACTTCTGTCCAAATTAGTCAGATCATTGCTTTAATTTTCCATTCTACTTTGTGGGTACCGTCAAAGCTAATGAATGAGTTTGCACTTTTCTTTCTGAAATTGAGATGAAGATGTATATATCTAAACAGGAAAAACAGGCTTTACTTAAGGAAGTAGAGTAGTTTTCATGAGGGCCACAAACCACATGCTAGGTAACCAGGACTCAAGATAGTGATAATGAAAGTGTGCAACCCCTTGAAAAATCTCCTCCGTATCTAGATCATTAATTTCCCATAGCTGATCATGGAGATTGTTAGCCATGATAAATGATAGATTTTGACTTTTTTCTTAGTTTATTACTTCTGATATTAAAAGAGGAAATGGACATAAACTCCATCTTTCAAAATCTGATCATCTCTCATTTGCATTTTTCACCTTTTTGTTTTAAGAATTTGATTCATTTTTATATCTACCCCATAAAATGCTGAATTTTTTTAAAATAAAAAGTTAAGATTCAGTTCAGTTTAATTTAGTGAAACTACCATGCTCCTATGTTTTATACTTTAGATTATAAGCCAAAATTTACAAGACTAATCCATTTCCTCTAATCAGTGGAGCTACACTCTTTTACAGTTTGAAGTGATGACTGGACTATATTCTTATAAAACTAGTTCTTTCCCTGTAGGTCTATAAGTACAACCTATTTCTAGAAGATGCCAAATTTCTCTTACTTGATGCCTGGATTTAATTAACAGTAAATAACAATGTTCAAATGTATACACACGCTACTTAAAAAAAAATAGGCCTTGGAGATCAGAAATAAAAGGAAAGCAAAAAATCATTATAATGTATTGTGTCTGCAAATATTTAATTTCTTAACTATCTTTAAAGTGGATACCCAGTGCCGTGTTTTCTCAGCATGCAAAGGGAAAGGTCAGAAGTTTGCATGATGAATTCAATAATTGTATGAGAACTCATTTTGAAATGAGGGCCACATTTCAGAGCAATTTAAAAGATTCTTTATCAATTTCCAGAGCAGTTAGAACTTCTCATTTTTAATAATAACTGCCACATATGAAATGTAGGAATGTTGTGCCTCATAAATAAACACATGAAATATGTGAAATTGAGGCACATGCATGCAAAGGAGGAAGCCTGGCAGCTGGGACACATTAATAATGCCAGAGGGGTCACCATCTGGGCATGTGCGGATAAAACACATCTGCATTCCTGGCAAAGGTTAGCCTGTGCATCTGGATCACATCACCCTGTCCTCCCCACCCACGTATCATGGCAGGAGGAATTTCCTGATGAATAAGATGCTGCTGAAAGGTACCATGTTTGTTCTTGCAGCCACGAACATAATGAATCTGAAAAGAACTGCTAATCAAGTCAAAACAAAGGAATCTTTTCATTTGTCTAATTGTACAGAATGATGAATGAGTCACACAGTATGAAAGAAAGAAAGAAAGAAAGAAAGAAAGAAAGAAAGAAAGATAAAGAAAGAAAGAAAAAGAGAAAGAAAGAAAAAGAGAAAGAAAGTTGTGTTATGCCCATTCCCTTTGCGCTACAAATCCTAAACTATCTGCAACCATTTGTGGTGTGTCTGTGTGTATTTGTATGGGTGGGGCTGGAGGGAGAGCAGAGGGATGCTCAGAGGTAAGCAGAAAATTATAATTTCCTGGCTCCAGGAAATATTGCTGCTATCAGTTCAAAGTCAATGAAGGAGAGTGTGGACAAATTGAACAAGTAAAAGTACGGAATCCTGGCATATGAAGGGGTCTTAGAAATTCACTTGCTCCATATTTCTCTCTTCAAATCAATTGACTGTTGATTTTGCTACTTAAATTCTTAAAGGAGATTCTGCAGTGGCATATATGTATACATGTAAGTATGTATGCAACTATGTATGTATTTGTGTATTAAAAAGATTTGAATAGATAACACTTTATTGGTACAGTAATATGTTCTAGTGTTTCACAGATATTAATAGGCAGGAAGTTTGATTTAAATAAAGCAAATTTTCAATCTGTGGCAAATTATTTCCCTGTGTATTGAGGCAAGTTAACAGTGTATCTGAAGCTGAAATTCTGTGTATTTACTCATCAAGCCTTCTATTGATTTGAAGAGCAGTAGAAAGATTCTTTTTTGGTGCACCCTCCTCCACTTCCTGCAGATACGAAAAACAGGATACATAAAAGAAGGTGGCGAGGGTGTTGTTGAATGAAATTTTATTTTTAATTAAATGCTGTTAAAAGCATTTGGGAATAATTTAACTTTGAGGCTTTGCTTATGTGTATACTGTATCAACACTAGCAGCTGGAAAGAGAAAAATTCAAATATCCAGATGTTCAGTCTATGTTGTGCTAAAAATGTGATTGTGTATTTGCAAACATTCAGGTATTTAGTAGTATCTCAAACAAAATATGAAAAATCTTCTACTTTCTACCCACACTTTTTGGCATCACCTAGGAGCAGTTAATGTTATATTTTTCAACTTTATTTTCTTAATAACCTGTTTCCTTTGCTTTATGTATTTATGATAAGCTTCTCTGATATACACAGCTCCTATAGACCATACAACAGAATCAGTCTAGACAAATTAAATGAGCACTTCGGAAGACAGACAAATTTGTTAAAAGCTGTATCTGAAAAAATTCTGAGCTTTTGGATTGGTCTCTTGCCTCTGAAGTACCTGGTCCAAATTATGCATGAAATAATGTGAAAGGAATAATACTTCATGCATAATAAATAATACCTTCAGGGCATAAATATTATGTATAGATAATAATAATACCTTCAATGTACAAAGCTGTTCACACACATTATTGTGTGTGTACTTGCTACTTTTTTTCTAAATTCCTCCCTTTTTTATCTGTAAACTCCCACTCCCACCATTTATCATTGATTGACTGAATTGTTCCATCCCAGTACACAAATATAGGAGTATCAGAATTGTTAACCTGTACCGCATGGGAAACAACCTTACCCACTAGTGATCACATGCAGCTCCTATTGCCTTCATCTTACAGACTCCTCATTTCCAAAGGTACTCAGAGCAGCACCTTTTCCCCTAATTCCCTTCAATGAGGTTGTTTCACACACTTGTAATGCACTTAGATTTTCTCTTCACGGTCTGCATTTCTCCCTGGGATTCCCTAACCTTCCTAAATGATTTTTTTAAATTTGCATACCTTAAGGTCTGCTTTTTGTGCTGTGTGTTCAATGGGATTTGACAAATGCATGATATCTTGTAAGCAAAATTACAGTATCATACAGATCAGTTTTACTGCTTTAAATTCCCATTTCACTTTCTTATCCTTATCCTTTTCCTTCCCTGAGCCACTGGCAACCACTGATCATTTTATTGTCTTTGTTTTTGCATTTTCCAGAATGTCATATAATTGGAATCATACAGTATATAGTCTTTTCATATTGGCTTGTTCCTCCATGTCTTTTTGTGGCTTGATAGCCCATATCTTTTTACTGCTGACTAATGCTTCATTGTATGGAGGTACCACAGTTTGCTTATTCATTCATATTTTAAAGGACATCTTGGTTGCTTCCAGTTTGCAGTGATTATGAGTAAAGGTGCTATAAATATTTTCATGCAGGTTTTTGTGTGAATGTAGGTTTCAATTCAATTGAGTAAATACCTAGTAGTGATCACTGAATCATAAGGCTACGTTTAGCTTTGTGGGAGACTGCCCAGCTGCCTTCCAAAATGGCTTTACCATTTTGCATTCCCACACAGCAAGGGTTCCTGCTGCTCCACATCCTCATCAGCATTTGGTATTGTTAGATTTTTTATTTTAACCATTGTAATAAGCATGTATTTGCAACTCATTATTGTTTTAACTTGCAATTCCCTAATGACAAATGATGGTGAGCTTCTTTTCATATGCTTATTTGCCATCTGTATATCTTCCTTGATGAGCTGTCTTTTTAGATATTTTGACATTTAACTGAGTTGATTTCCTATGATTGAGCTTTAAGTATATTTTGAATAGCAGTCCTTTATTAAGTATGTATTTTATAGTTACTTTCTCCCAGTTTGTAGCTTGTCTTTTCATTCCCTTAACAGTGTCTTTCAAAGAGCACTTTTTACTTCAAATAAAATCCAACTTACCAATATTTTCTTTCCTGGGTCATGCTTTAGGTGTTGTATCTAAAAACTCATCACCAAATACAAATTCATCTAGATATTTTTCCTGTGTTATCTTCTAGAAGTTTTATAGTTTTGCATTTTACATTTAGGTCCATGATCCATTTTGAGTTCATTTTTGTGAAATACATAAGTTCTATGTCTAGATTGTCTAGATTATTATTAATTTTTTTGCATATGGATGGCCAATTTTTCAGTACCATTTGTTGAAAGATATCCTTGCTCCATTGAATTGCCTTTTTGCTCCTTTGTCATGGATCAGTTGACTATATTTTTGGGCGTCTATTTATGGGCTCTCTATTCAGTTCCATTGATCTATGTGTCTATTCTTTCACCAATACCACACTGTAGTCATTACTACAGCTTTATAGTAAATCTTGAAGTTGGGGAGCATCACTCCTCCAACATTGTTCTTCATTGTTGTGCTGTCTATTCTAGGTGATTTGCCTTTTCTTATAAATTGTAGAATCAGTTTGTCAATGTTCACAAAATAGGTTGCTGGGATTTTGATTGGGATTGTAGAACCTTTAGATCAAGTTGGAAAGAATCAACATCTTGACAATATTGAACTTTCCAATCCATGAACATTGATTATCTTTCCATTTATTTGCGATCTTCTCAGTTTTTGCATATAGCTCTTGTACATATTTTGCTAGATTTGTACCTAAGTATTTCCTTCCTAATTATTGCAAATGGTATTGTGTTTTAATTTCAAATTCTAATTATTCATTTCTAGTATATAAGAAAGTAATTGACTTTTGTATATTGACCTCGTTTCCTGCAACCTTGCTATAATTACTTATTATTTCCAGGAGTTTTTTGTTGATTTTTTTGGAGTTTTCCATAGAGACAAACATGTCATCTACAAACAAAGATGGTTTTATTTCTTCCTTCCCAATCTGTATACCTTTTATTTCCTTTTTTTGTCTTATTGTACTAGCCAGGACTTCCAGTACAATGACGAATTGGGGTGATAAGAGGAGACATTTTTGTCTTCTTCCTTATCTTAAGGGGAAAGCATCCAGTTTCTCACCATTAAGTATAATGTTAGGGTAGGTTTTTTGTAGATATTCTTATCAAGTTGAAGAGTTCCCCTCTATTTCTAGTTTGCTGAGAGTTTTTATATGCATGGGTGTTGGACCTTGTCAGATGCTTTTTCTACATCCATTAATATAATCATGTAAGTTTTCTTCTTTACCCTCTTGGTGTGGTTGATTGCATAAACTGATTTTTAATTGTTGAACCAATCTTACCTACCTGGAACAAATTCCACTTGGTCATGATGTATAATTCTTTTAAATGCATGGTTTAATTCAATTTGCTTCTATTTTGTTTAGGATTTTTACAATTATTTTCATGAGAGATACTGGTCTAGAGTTTCTCTTTCTTATAATGTCTTCATCTGGTTGAGGTATTAGGATAATGCTGGCCTCAAAGAATGCGTTCTGAAATATTTCCTCTGCTTCGACTTTCTAGAGAGATTGTAGAGAATTGGTATCATTTCTTCCTTAAATGTTCGGTAGAATTCACGAGTGAAACCATCTAGACCTGGTGCTTTATGTTTTGGAAGGTTATTAATTATTGATTCAATTTTTAAAGATAGATATAAGGCTTATTCAGACTATTTCTCCTTATGTGAGTTCTGGTATAGTTTGAGTCTTTCAAGGAATTAGTCTATTTCATCTAAACTTGTAGGCATACAGTTGTTCATAATATTCATTTATTTGCTTTTTATGTCCATGAGATCAGTAATAATGACCCTTTATTCTTTTCTTATATTAGTAATTTGTGTTCTCTCTCTTATTTTTCTTTGTTAGCTGGCTAGAGGTTTATTAAATTTATTGATCTTCTCAAAGAACTAGATTTTGAACTAGTTTTGAACTCTTCTCCCCTTAGCATGACTTGTAATTTTTGGTTGAGAAGTTCTTATTGAGGTTCTTATTTGGGTAGTAAGAACATATAGTGTGAGATTTTGTGTTAATTTGGCTAGGAGTTGGGCTGTGTTTGATGTTTGCCATGTGTTAGAGGCTTCAATTTCCATTAGTATACGTGTTTGTGTCTCTCTTTTTGTCACTGGTTTCCCTAGAAACGCATTCTTGTGTAGCTTGCAGCTCTTTCAGCTGTAATCCACTGTTTTCTGGATGCCTGATGATGTGGGGGTCAGGTGATGGGCAGTGGAAGTGTTCTATTATTCTGTGATTAAGCCTTGGTCTTTTAGTAGTCCCTATACTACGACCTTCACAGTGTTTCTGAACTTTTTGTTTTCCCCTGAGGTGAGACAGGAAGGCTAGAGAGGCCTGGAGTTGGGTAATTTCCCTTTCTGCACATTGACTAAGGCTCTGATAAAATCTTTTCCCTTGCGGTGCAGGTCTTTGTCATGGTGAACACTCGGGGTCTAGTTCAAAATAATTAACTTTTCCCCTAACCGTCAGAAGCACAAAAGTTTTTCTTGGCTCTTTACCATGAGAAGACTTGGTGGGATCCTTCGAGGTAAAATCTACAAAAATATGGGCAGTCCTTAAGATTGTGGCCCGGGAAGTTTCTCACTCTCACACTGGCCTAAACTCTACTCCCAGCAATTCTTCCAAGTTACCCATTAAGTGTTTCCTCCAGTTTATGTTTCTTGCAGCTTCTGCTCCCAATAAACAGATCTTAGTTTTGAGTTCCTGTATTCATCTGTCTTTCCAGTTTTGTGGGTGATGGCTTTCCCTGTGACCTCAATTCTCTGATAGGTCCAGGAAAAGTCACTGACATTCAGTTTGTTCAGCTTTTTTTTTTTTTTTCTTGTTATATGGGAGTGATGACTTTTAAGCTTCTTATATTAGAGCTGAAACTGGAAGGCCTTCCTATTTTTAAAAATTCCTTCATTTTAAAGATCAGGAAACTGAGGCTCACTGTGGTAAGATGAGTAGCTAGAGTCGTCTAACTCCTAAACCAGTGCTCTTCTCTTCACAGCCTGCCCCTGGTTCCTGGTAATACATCTCACAGAACCAGCCTGGGGAATACTCCCAGACAAAGCAGATGGCAGAGTAGGAGGGTGTGCTAAGACAGGGTAAACAGATGTGATGTTTGAACAAACAATACATCAAAATCTCCTAGCAGAGAATGTAAATTAATGGGTGTAAATAAATGTATTCATTTTAGTTTTACAAAAGCATTCAGAAAAAGACTCTTATTAGTAAACTGCTTTTACAGTGTATGATTAAATTTGCACAAATGTTATATACAAGTCATAACCTTTGAATGTATTCAGAGTCAACTAATGGTACTGAACACTCACTGTGTATCTAGAAATTCTCACAGGGAAATATTCTGAATCACAAGTCTGGGAGATGGGCTCTTATCCGCAGTGTTTGCATTTTGCAGATTAGGAAACCGTGATTCAGAGATATTGAAGGAACTGATCCTTGATATGAGAGAAAATAACTAGTGAGGTTGGATTCTTGTCTCCTCTCTGCAACTAATTAGTGATATGACCTTGACCAAGTTATTTAATCTCTCTGAACTATATTTCACAAAGGGAAGAAAAAAATTATTATCTCCCAGGGTAACTTAGATAATGTACAAAAAGCACTTATTACAACTATAATAAGATGTAATAGTTATATATAAATTTATATCTAGTATTTCATATATAAGTATATTGTTATAGTGATACAATAATTATTATTACTATGGAGTAACTATTATTATAGTAATTATAATTAAGTTATATATAATAATATACTACTAATATACTGGTGGAAGTTACAATATCAAATCATGGAAATAAACTTTACTATATGGCCCCTTATAGAAAAGAGCCAGGGAGAGGACCTTCAAGATGGCAGAGGAGTAAGACGTGGAGATCACCTTCCTTCCCAGAAATACATCAAAAATAGATCTACATGTGGAACAACTCCTACAGAACACCTACTGAATGCTGGCAGAAGACATCAGACTTCCCCAAAAGCAAGAAACTCCCCATGTACCTGGCCGTGTGACTGACAGGGTCTTGGTGCTCCAGCCAGGTGTCAAGCCTGAGCCTTTGAGGTGGGATGGCCAAGTCCAAGACATTGGACCACCAGAGACCTCCTGGTTCCACATAATACCAGTCGGTGACAGCCCTCCCCAGAGATCTCTGTCTCAAAGTTAACACCCAGCTCCACTCAACGCCCAGCAAGTTCCAGTGCTGGAAACCTCGTGCCAAACAACTAGCAAGAAAGGAACACAACCACACCTATTAGCAGAGAGGCTGCCTAAAATCATAATAAGTTCACAGACACCCCAAAACCCATCACCAGATGTGGTCCTGCCCACCAGAAAGACAAGATCCAGCCTCATCCACCAGAACACAGGCACTAGTCCCCTCCACCAGGAAGCCTACACAACCCACTGAACCAACCTCAGCCACTGGGGGCAGACACCAAAAACAACGGGAACTACAAACATGCAGCCTGCAAAAAAGAGACCCCAAACACAGTAAGTTAAGCAAAATGAGAAGACAGAGAAACACACAGCAGATGAAGGAGCAAAGTAAAAACCCACCAGGCCAAACAAATGAAGAGGAAATAAGCAGTTTACCTGAAAAAGAATTCAGAGTAATGATAGTAAAGATCTTGGAAATAGAATAGAGAAAATTCAAGAAACACTTAACAAGGACCTAGAAGAACTAAAGAACAAAGAAACAATGATGAACAACATAATAAATGAAATTAAAAATTCTCTAGAAGGAATCAGTAGCAGAATAACTGAGGCAGAAGAATGGATAAGTGATCTGGAAGATAAAATAGTGAAAATACCGCAGAAGAGAATAAAGAAAAAAGAATGAAAAGAATTGAGGGCAGAGGGGAGACCTTCAAGATGTCAGAGGAGAAAGACATGAAGATCACCTTCCTCCCCACAAATACATCAGAAATACATCTACATGTGGAACAACTCCTACAGAACACGTACTGAGTGCTGGCAGAAGACCTCAGACTTCCCAAAAGGCAAGAAACTCCCCACATACCTGGGTAGGGCAAAAGAAAAAAGAAAAAACAGAGACAAAAGAATCGGGATGGGATCTGAACCTTGGGGAGGGAGCTGTGAAGGAGGAAAGGTTTCCACACACTAGGAAGCCCCTTCACTGATGGAGACAGTGGGTGGTGGTGGGGAAGCTTCAGATCCACGGAGGAGAGCACAGCAATAGGGGTGAAGAGGGAAAAGCGGAGAGATTCCTGCACAGAGGATCTGTACTGACGAGCCCTCACCAGCCTGAGAGGCTTGTCTGCTCACCCGCCAGGATGGGTGGGGGCTGGGAGCTGAGGCTTGGGCTTTGGAGGTCAGATCCCAGGGAGAGGACTGCGGTTGGCTGCGTGAACATAGCCTGAAGGGGGCTAGTGCACCACCGGTGGCCGGGAGGGTGTCTGGGAAAAAGTCTGGAACTGCCTAAGAGGCAAGAGACCATTGTTTTAGCGTGCGCAAGGAGAGGGGATTCAGAGCACCGCCTAAATGAGCTTCAGAGACGGGCACAACCTGCGGCTATCAGTGCAGACACCAGACATGGGCATGAGATGCTAAGGCTGCTGCTGCAGCCACCAAGAAGCGTGTGTGCAAACACAGGTCACTATCCACACTTTCCACCTGAGAGCCTGTGCAGCCTGCCACTGCCAGGGTCCCATGATCCAGGGACAATTTCCACGAGAGAACACATGGCACGCCACATGCTGTTGCAACCTCATGCTGGCCTCTGCCACTCACCCCACATACCATACCCCTCCCTTCCCCAGGCCTGAGTGAGCCAGAGCCCCCTAATCAGCTGCTACTTTAACCCCGTCCTGTCTGGGGGGGAACAGATGCCCTCAGGCGACCTACATACAGAAGAGGGGCCAATCCAAAGCTGAATCACAGGAGCTGTGCAAACAAAGGAGAGAAAAGGAAATTTCCTCCAACAGCCTCAGGAGCAGCAGATTAAATCTCCACAATCAACTTGATGTACCCTGCATCTGTGGAATACCTGAATAGACAATGAATCATCCCAAAATTGAGGTGGTGGACTTTGGGAGCAACTGTAGACTTGGGGTTTGCTGTATGTGACTGACTGGTTTCTGGTTTTAGGTTTATCTTAGTTTAGTATTTAGAGTTGATTATCTTTGGTAGATTTGTTTGTTGATTTTGTTGCTCTCTTCCTTTTCAAAAATATAGAGATATACATATTTTTTTCCTTTCTCTCTTTTTGTGAGTGTGTATGTGTATGCTTCTTTGTGTGATTTTGTTTGTATAGCTTTGCTTTTACCATTTGTCCTAGGGTTCTGCCTTTCCTTTTTGTTTTAAGGTTAGTTTTTAGTGCTTGTTATCATTGGTGGATTAGTTTTTTGGCCTGGTTGCTCTCTTCTTTCTTCCTTTTTTCTTTTTTTATTACTTTAAAATTTTTTTATATTTAATATTTTTTTATTTTAATAACTTTATTTTATTTTATTTTATTTATTTATTTCATATTTTCTCCCTTTTCATCTGAGCCGTGTGGCTGACAGGGTCTTGATGTTCTGGCTGGGTGTCAGGCCTGTGCCTCTGAGGTAGGAGAGCTGAGTTCAGGACATTGGACCACCAGAGACCTCCTGGCTCCACGTAATATCAAATGGTGAAAGCTCTCCCAGAGATCACCATCTCAATGCTAAGACCCAGCTCCATTCAACAACCAGCAAACTACAGTGCTGGACACCCTATGCTACAAAACTAGCAAGACAAGGGCTTCCCTGGTGGTGCAGTGGTTGAGAGTCCACCTGCCGATGCAGGGGACATGGGTTCATGCCCCGGTCTGGGAAAATCCCACATGCCACAGAGCAGCTGGGCCCGTGAGCCGTGGCCGCTGAGCCTGCGTGTCTGGAGCCTGTGCTCTGCAACGGCAGAGGCCACAACAGTGAGAGGCCTACGTACTGCAAAAAAAAAACCAAAAAACAAAACCTAGCAAGACAGGAACACAACCCCACCCATTAGCAGAGAGTCTGCTTAAAATCATAGGTTCACAGACACCACAAAACACACCACCAGACGTGGTCCTGCCCACCAGAAAGACAAGATTCAGCCTCATCCACCAGAACACAGGCACTAGTCCCCTCCACCAGGAAGCTTACACAACCCCCTGAACCAACCTTAGCCACTGGGGACAGACACCAAAAACAATGGGAACTATGAACCTGCAGCCTGTGAAAAGGAGACCACAAACACAGTAATGAGAAGACAGAGAAACACACAGCAGACGAAGGAGCAAGGTAGAAACCCACCAGACCAAATGAAGAGGAAATAGGCAGTCTACCTGAAAAAGAATTCAGAGCAATTATAGTAAAGATATACAAAATCTTGGAAATAGAATGGAGAAAATACAAGAAACGTTTAACAAGGACTTAGAAGAACTAAAGAAGCAAACAAACAGTGATGAACAACACGATAAATGAAATTAAAAATTCTCTAGAATGAATCAATAGCAGAATAACTGAGGCAGAAGAACAGATAAGTGACCTGGAAGATAAAACAGTGGAAATAACTACTGCAGAGCAGAATAGAGAAAAAAGAATGAAAAGAATTGAGGACAGTCTCAGATGCCTCTGGGACAGCATTAAATTCATCAACATTTGAATTATCGGGGTCCTAAAAGAAGAAGAGAGAAAGAAAGGAAATGAGAAAATATTTGAAGAGATTATCATTGAAAACTCCCCTGACATGGGAGAGGAAATACTCAAGTCCAGGAAGCACATAGAGTCCCATACAGGATGAATCCAAGGAGAAACACACCAAGACACATATTAATCAAACTATCAAAAATTAAATACAAAGAAAAAATATTAAAAGCAGCAGGGCAAAAGCAACAAATAACACACAAGGGAATCCCCATAAGGTTAACGGCTGATCTTTCAGCAGAAACTGCAAGCCAGAAGGGAGTGGCAGGACATATTTTAAATGGTGAAAGGGAAGAAACTACAACCAAGATTACCCAGAAAGGATCTTATTCAGATTCGACAGAGAAATTAAAACATTTACAGACAAGCAAAAGCTAAGTGAATTCTTCATCACCAAGCAGCTTTACAACAAATGCTAAAGGAACTTCTCTAGGAAGGAAACACAAGAGAGGAAAAAAACCTACAATAACAAACCCAAGCAATTAAGAAAATGGTAATAGGAACATAAATATCATAATTACCTTAAATGTAAATGGATTAAATGCTCCAACCAAAAGACACAATTTGGCTGAATAGATACAAAAACAGGACCCGTATATATGCTGTCTATAAGAGACCCACTTCAGACCTAAGGACACATACAGACTGAAAGTAGGGGGATGGAAAACGTCATTCCATGCAAATGCAAAGCAAAAGAAAGCTGGAGTAGCAATTCACATATCAGACAAAATAGACTTTAAAATAAAGACTATTACAGTAGACAAAGAAGGACACTACATAATGATCAAGGATTAACCCAAGAAGAAGATATAACAATGGTAAATATTTATGCACCCAACATAGGAGCACCTCAATACATAAGGCAAATACTAACAGCCATAAAAGGGGAAATCGATAGTAACACAATCATAGTAGGGGACTTTAATGCCCCACTTTCACCAATGGACCGATCATCCACAATGAAAATAAATAAGGAAACACAAGCTTTAAATGATACATTAAACAAGGTGGACTTAATTGATATTTATAAGACATTCCATCCAAAAACAACAGAATACACTTTCTTCTCAAGTGCTCATGGAACACTCTCCATGGTAGATCATATCTTGGGTCACAAATCAAGTGTTGGTAAATTTAAGAAAATCGAAATCATATCAAATATCTTTTCTGACCACAGTGCCGTGAGACTAGATATCAATTACAGTAAAAAAAAAACTGTAAAAATACAAACACATGGAGGCTGAATAATACACTACTAAATAACCAAGAAATCACTGAAGAAATCATAGGGAAATAAAAATATACCTAGAAACAAATGACAATAAAAACATGACGACCCAAAACCTATGGGATGCAGCAAAAGCAGTTCTAAGAGGTAAGTTTATAGCAATACAATCCTACTTCAAGAAACAAGAAAAATATCAAATAAACAACCTAACCTTACACATAAAGCAATCAGAGAAAGAAGAACAAAAAACCCCCAAAATTAGCAGAAGGAAAGAAATCATAAAAATCAGATCAGAAATAAAGGAAAAAGAAATGAAACAATAGCAAGTATCAATAAAACTAAAAGCTGGTTCTTTGAGAAGATAAAAAAATTCATAGGGCTTCCCTGGTGGCGCAGTGGTTGAGAGTCCGCCTGCCGATGCGGGGGACACGGGTTCGTGCCCCGGTCCGGGAAGATCCCACATGCCGCGGAGCAGCTGGGCCCGTGAGCCATGGCCGCTGAGCCTGCGCGTCCGGAGCCTGTGCTCTGCAACGGGAGAGGCCACAACAGTGAGAGGCCCGCGTACCGCAAAAAAAAAAAAAAAAAAAAAAAAAATTCATAAACCATTAGCCAGACTCATCAAGAAAAAAAGGGAAAAGACTCAAATCAGTAGAATTAGAAATGAAGAAGGAGGAGTAACAACTGACACTGCAGAAATACAGAAGATCATGAGAGATTACTACAAGCGACTATATGCCAATAAAATGGACAACCTGGAAGAAATGGACAAATTCTTAGAAATGCACAACCTTCTGAGACTGAACAAGGAAGAAATAGAAACTGTGAACACACAAATCTCAAGCACTGAAATAGAAACTGTGAGTAAAAATCTTCCAACAAGCAAAAGTCCAGGACCTGATGGCTTCACAGGTGAATTCTATCAAACACTTAGAGAAGAGCTAACACCTATCTTTCTCAAACTCTTCCAAAATATGGCAGAGAGAGGAACACTCCCAAACTCATTCTACGAGGCCACCATCACCCTGATACCAAAACCAGAAAAAGATGTCACAAAAAAAGAAAACTACAGGCCAATATCACTGATGAACATAGGTGCAAAAATCCTCAACAAAATACTAGCAAACAGAATCCAACAGCACATTAAAATGATCATACACCATGATCAAGTGGGGTTTATCCCAGGCATGCAAAGCTTCTTTAGTATAGGCAAATCAATCAATGTGATACACCAAATTAACAAACTGAAGGATAAAAACCATATAATCATCTCAATAGATGCAGAAATAGCTTTTGAGAAAATTCAACACAATTTATGATAAAAAAACCCTCTAGAAAGTAGGCATAGAGGGAACTTTCCTCAACATAATAAAGGCCATATATGACAAACTCACAGCCAACATTGTTCTCAATGGTGAACAACTGAGACCATTTCCACTGAGATCAGGAACAAGACAATGTTGCCCACTCTCACCACTATTATTCAACATATTTTTGGAAGTTTTAGCCAGAGCAGTCAGAAAAGAAAAAGAAATAAAAGGAATCCAAATCAGAATAGAAGTAAAACTGTCATTGTCTGTAGATGACATAATACTATACATAGAGAATCCTAAAGATGCTACCAGAAAACTACTGGAGCTAATCAATGAATTTGGTAAAGTAGCAGGATACAAAATTAATGCACAGAAATCTCTTGCATTCTTATATACTAATGATAAGAAATCTGAAAGAGAAGTTAAGGAAACACTCCCATTTACCACTGCAACAAAAAGAATAAAATACCTAGGAATAATCCTACCTAAGGAGACAAAAGACCTGTATGCAGAAAACTATAAGACACTGATGAAAGAAATTAAAGGTGGTACAACCAGGTGGAGAGATATTCCATGTTCTTAGATTGGAAGAATCAACATTGTGAAAATGACTATACTACTCAAAGCAATCTACAGATTCAGTGCAATCCCTTTCAAACTACTAATGGCAGTTTTCCAAAACTAGAACAAAAATATGACAATTTGTATGGAAACACAAAAGACCCTGAAGAGCCAAAGCAATCTTGAGAAAGAAAAATGGAGCTGGAGGAATCAGGCTCCCTGACTTCAGACTATACTACAAAGTTACAGTAATCAAGACAGTATGCTACTGGCACAAAAACAGAAATATAGATCAATGAAACAGGATAGAAAGCCCAGAGATAAACCCATGCACATATGGTCACCTTATCTTTGATAAAGGAGGCCAGAATATACAGTGGAGAAAAGACAGCCTTTTCAATAAGTGGTGTTTGGAAAACTGGACAGCTACATGTGAAAGAATGAAATTAGAACACTCCCTAACACCATACAGAAAAAATAAACTCAAAATTGATTAAAGAGCTAAATGTAAGGCCAGACACTATAAAACTAGTAGAGGAAAACATAGGCAGAACACTCTATGACATAAATCACAGCAAGATCCTTCTTGACCCATCTCCTAGAGTAATGGAGATAAAAACAAAAATAAACAAATGGGACCTAATGAAACTTCAAAGCTTTTGCACAGCAAAGGAAACCATAAACAAGACCAAAAGACAGCCCTCAGAATGGGAGAAAATATTTGCAAATGAATCAACTGACAAAGGATTAATCTCTAAAATTTACAGGCAGCTCATGCAGCTCAATAACAAAAAAATAAACAACCCAATCCAAAAATGGGCAGAAGACCTAAATAGACATTTCTCCAAAGAAGATATACAGATTGCCAACAAACACATGAAACGATGCTCAACATCACTAGTCATTAGAGAAATGCAAATGAAACTACAATGAGGTATCACCTCTCAACGGTCAGAATGGCCCTCATCAAAATATCTACAAACAATAAATGCTGGAGAGGGTGTGGAGAAAAGGGATCCCTCTTGCACTGTTGGTAGGAATGTAAAATTGATACAGCCACTATGGAGAACAGTATGGAGGTTCCTTAGAAAACTGAAAATAGAACGACCATACGACCCAGCAATCCCACTGCTGGGCATATATCCTGAGAAAACCATAATTCAAAAAGAGTCATGTACCACAATGTTCACTGCAGCACTATTTACAGTAGCCAGGACATGGAAGCAACCGAAGTGTCCATCAACAGATGAATGGATAAAGAAGATGTGGCACATATATACAATGGAATATTAGCCATAAAAAGAAACGAAACTGAGTTATTGTAGTGAGGTGGATGGACCTAGGGTCTGTCATACAGAGTGAAGGAAGTCAGAAAAAAAAAAAATATTGTATGCTAAGACATATATATGGAATCTAAAAAAAAAGAAAAGGTTCTGAAGAAACTAGGGGCAGGACAGGAATAAAGATATAGACATAGAGAATGGACTTGAGGACACAGGGAGGGGGAGGGATAAGCTGGGATGGAGTGGGAGATTGGCATAGACCTATATACACTACCAAATGTAAAATACATAGCTAGTGGGAAGCAGCCGCATAGCACAGGGAGATCAGCTCAGTGCTTTGTGACCACCTAGAGGGGTGGGATAGGGAGGGTGGGAGGGAGACACAAGAGGGAGGGGATATGGGGATATATGTATACGTATAGCTGATTCACTTTGTTATACAGCAGAAACTAACACAACATTGTAAAGCATTTATATCCAATAAAGATGTTAAAAAAAAGATGTAAAAATTAAAAAAAAGAAAAAGAAAAAGAAAAGAGCCAGGAACCTCATGAACATGTTCAAAGCTCTAGCTCTGGTAGGTACTACATAATCTTAAATGACAAGAGAAACAAGTTAAGAGTTAGGTTATTTTTGGATGATAAGGCTATTTAGGTCAGCTTTTGTGGAAACATGTTCAGCAAATTCCATCCCAAAGATATTAAACTGAGCAGTGTATTAGGTTCAGGTTTTTGGATACCGTTCATGCAGAGCACAATAAAAAAGCTGGAAACCAGTGCTGGAATCAGCTACTGGTGCTCTGGGAACCATTTCCAGGCCCAGTGTTTGCAGATGTCACCAAGAGTTCCTGAAATGGCTGAGTTCTGATGTTGGCTCTTGTAGTGAACCTCCAAGTAGGGATGCACACAGCATGGGGCAAAGTCAAAGCCGCAGCATGGGGAAAGCTCAGCCTCATGTGCTGGATCTCACCTTGAGCTAAAGATTGTCATCAGAGACATGCAGGGGAAGGGGGCTACTCCACCTGTTCCTTTGGGGCAATACAGTAATGATGGACAGATGGGTAAAGAAGTAGAATATACTCCTCTGTATTTTCAGCTGTATCTATGAGCCAACCCAGAACAGTTCCAATGGCTCCACAGTTCCAATGAGACCCAAATCTGTCCTTGACCCCGAGGGCATCTTTAGACTCCTGGCTTTGTCAAAGTGCCAGACTGGGTCATCTTAAGAGATGCCACGATCACAGTCACCTGGTTACCTCCAAGGTATCTTTAGGACCACAGAGGCCCTCTGGGTAGCCATAAAATAGCACAGCTGTGTGACAGAAGGACACAGAAACAGGAAGCTCAGGGAGAAGTGGGGTGACTAACGGGGTCTAGTTTTGTGGGGTGGGGAGTAGAGTACAGTCAAAAGCAACATCTCTGGAGAGGCATTCTAGGCAGTACAACTTGTGTAGTGAGCAACAGGAAACAACTTGGGCAGACCACTCCAGCTAACCAACAGTTGTAGCCTGAAGCCACCAAGGGTTGAAACCTCCAATGGCAACAAGCCCTTCAAGGGGCCTCTGACTCATGGGCAGGTGTATCTGTGGTATAGCCAGTGTGTGAACTCCACATTGACGGACGCAGTGAAGAAAATTTGTCCAAGTGGAATATAGAGGGTGTTCATTTTAATTGACAAGGCAATGGTGACATGGCAGCACATGGATGCATTTGCTTCAAAGAGTTGACACATGAGCAACTTCGTCAAATACAAGACAAGGACAGATTCTTTTTGGCATAAGTACCTCAAAAATCATCAAATAAAAATGGCAGAGGAGTGGTGGGACACAGTGCAAGTCAGTTGGCTCATGTGGTATTTCCTTTCAAGGGGGACTTCTTTCTATATAAAATCCACACTTGTGTCATCATGGAAAAGGAACTTAAAAAAAAAAATCTAATCCAGAGGTAATTAACAGTTATGAAGGAAGGATGGGACAGGGCTATGAACCTTTTCATTAAGAATCCAGGTTTCGGGCTTCCCTGGTGGCGCAGTGGTTGAGTCCGCCTGCCGATGCAGTGGGGACGCGGGTTCGTGCCCCGGTCCGGGAAGATCCCACATGCCGCGGAGCGGCTGGGCCCGTGAGCCATGGCCGCTGAGCCCGCGCGTCCGGAGCCTGTGCTCCGCAACGGGAGAGGCCACAACAGTGAGAGGCCCGCGTACCGCAAAAAAAAAAAAAAAAGAATCCAGGTTTCTTCTTAAGGACTCTAGAAATTCTATGTTAGGTATTTCAATTTTGAAGATAAGGAAACAGTATATTGAAGGGGCTTTTCTTTGATATAAGATAACTAATGAGGTTTGATTCTCATCTCCTTCAATGAAGAAAATTTGTCCAAGTAGAATATAGAGGGTGTTCATTTTAATTGACAAGGCAATGGTGACATGGCAGCACATGGATGCATTTGCTTAAAAAACAAACCCCTTCCCCCAAGATTCCCCTTTCTAAATAAATGTTCAAAATTACCTAAATTTACATATTATAGGGAACTCAAAAGAATTCCTTTAGATCCCATGCTATGTAGGAAGTAATATTTATGATGGGTAAAAAGAAAATAAAATACTGGTCTAAGCCAGCCCTTCATATGTCACAGGCAAGTCTTCTTACACAACGACCAGTCCAAGACCCGAACCATGGAGAGCGTTAATTGAGGAGCTTTCTCCTCTGCAACGTTTCTCCACTCAGACCATACTCAGGTCTAAACCATTGGTACTCAGCATGCGGTCCCAGGACCAGTAACATCAGTACCACCTGGGGACTTGTTCATGTGCAAATTATTTGGCCCCTATTGAATCAAAAACTCTGGGGGTGGGACCTGGGAATCTGATTTAAGGAGCCTGCCAGGTGATTCTGATGTGCCCTGAGATGTGAGCACCACTGCTCTCCACATTGCAGTAGCCTGGTCTCAGGTCCAACAAGCCTGGGGAATGACTCTGAGGCCATGAGATGGGAAGGCTTCAGTGGGCGTGCTTGGGTGGGATTGGTCTGTGACAACGGGATCCCGCTCTGTGTGGCCAAGGTCAGCGCAGTGTCTGCCTTATCACGCTTCCTTGGATATGGAAACCATCAACGCCAAGACAGTTTATTGCTAATGAAGCAAAGTTAGACAGACTCAGTCTTTTGTTTCTGCCATTCCTAATCCTCCTGTCCTGGGCCACTGGCAGAAGTAGATCATGCCCAAAAGGAAAATTGGGTTACTTAAACCAGGGTTTCTCAGTCTTGGCACCATTGACATTTTTGTCATGAGGAGCTGTCCTGTGCATTTTCAGCGGCATCCCTGGCATCTACCCACTACATTCCAGTAGCAGCTCCTATCCCCCCTCCCCTCCCGCTAAGACGTGACCATCACAAATGTTTCCAGATGTTGCTTCCGAGAGCAAAACTGTACTGGGTTGAGAGCCACCAACTGAAACCAAACCATTTCCTTCAAAGTGGTAACAAAGGAGGGATGTGGTGGGAAGAGGAGCAGGCTTCCAGAGGCCCCCGGGGTGACTCACGTTGTCGGAATGACCATGCTTCTGTCTCCACTGCACCACCACTATCTGGGCGATGACCAGGGCACAGAGGAAGATCAAGACCATCTCCACGTGCACGGACTCATGGCCCCAGTGCATCCTGTACATCCTCTCCTGCCACAGGCTGGAACCAGCAAAGGAGGTCAGCTGAAAAAGCCCTCAACTCTTGCACATTTAGCAGAACAAGAAAAATAGGTGGGACTCATAAGAAGCAACTGGGAATTTCAAATGTAGGGGTTTTGAAGCTTTGATTACAAAGTTTTCCAAAGTCCTTCTTGGTCCCTCCCTTTCCCCTGGGCTTGGGGAAGGGACAGCTGAAAGTAGGAGCCTGAGTTTGTCAGCAAAACCAATTCCTCTCAGCCCTTAGCTTTCCCATGTGCTTTTGGCCTCAGCCTTGTCCTTTCAAGGAAAGTGATGGGGCCAAAAGCTCACTGATGGGCCCTGGGAAGACCTGGGTTCTAGCCCCTGATCTGCCACATTTATCACCTTGGGAAAGTCACTTATTCTATCTGAGCCTCAGTTTCCTCATTTGCAAATCTCAAATGATGATCCCTCTGTACCTCGCAGGATTGGTCTAAAATTGTAAAGCACATATATATTTTATTTGTACCTATATGAGGAATAATAATTGCTATTAGGTTGAATCATATGAAATTGCCATTTTTGAAAGTAAAAAAAAAAAAAACCCAGTCAAATATTGGTAATTTCAAGTAATTTCTAACATTCTCAAGTACAAGGATATCCTGCAGATGGCGCCTGTGAAGAGAATATTATCCGCGGGGCTACAGAAAACTCCTGAGCTGTATAAATCATTTTCATTATAAGGAGAAAGAAGAGGCCTAAGTATTATCTTAGGCACAAACATTCAGAGGATGGCTAAATGCTTCAGTGTTTAGTTGGACTCTTAATTTTATACAGTGGTAGAGAAAACCACTAAAATATTATGTCATCTGGTTTAACTTCCTACAGCAGAAGTGGTCTCTAAAAGAGTCTAGAGCAGAGGCTCTTGACCTGGTCTGTGAGTTGGAAATCACTGGGGAGCTTTTAAAAATCACAGTGCCCAGGCTGGACCCCAGATCAATGAAGTGAGCATTGCTGGGTGTTCTGGGCTGAACTGGGTCCCCTCAAAATTCATATGTTGAAGTCCTAACCCCTAGGACCTCGGAATGTGACTGTGTTCGGAGAGGGGGTCTTTAAGGAGGCAATTAAGGTAAATGAGGTTGTTAGGACGGGTCCTAATCGAACATGACTGGTGTCCTTATACGTGAGGACACAGACTCCCACAGGGAAGACACAAGGAGAAGGTGGCCACCTGCAAGCCAAGGAGGGAGGCTTTAGAAGAAATCAAAGCCTGCCAACCTCTGGATCTTAGACTTCTAGCCTCCAGTCTGTGAGAAAATAGATTTCTGTTGTTATAGCACCCAGTCTGTGGTGCTTTGCTATGGCAGCCTGAGCAAACCGATAGAGATTTCCAGGATGGGATCCAGGCATCAGTAATTTTTAAAGTTCCCTGTGTGATTTTAAGGTGCAGCCAAGATTGGGATTCACTGGCCTAGAGGAGAGAGCAGTCCGAGATCAAGATTAGGGAAAAGGGGGAAAAGTATGAATCTTGCCAATCAATTATTTTATAAATACTGATTAGCATTATCTTTCACCCCAAGTGGGGAACCATCAGTCACAAAATCTCTCAGCGTCCACTTATGACTGGTCACAATATATATTTAGTTAGAGCACTGATCAGAAAGCACTCCAGGGTAATATTCTGGGACCTTTTAAAGGCACTTGTTGGGTACCTGGGTTGAGTCTTTGTCTTTACCAGCAATTCTATAGAGCTGCCTCAGTAAGAGCCCCATCCAAATCCCAGGGGTGCCCCCTGCTGGAGAATGCACAGAAATGAGCCCACAGACCCTCATAAATATTCCTGCTTGAGTTCAACTTTTCCGAGATGGAATCTGAGAATGTTAATGCTGGGAGGTACCGTAGATGTACTGAGACCCCTTCATTTATCAAATGAAGAAGCTGAAATCCACATCAGGTAAACAACCTGAATAAAATTACATGGCTATTAGTTTCTGTGTTGGAAGCTTAGCTTAGGAGCCGAGAATAATTTCTAGAAGCTCTTTGAAAAATATATTCATTCTTCTGAAGAAATGTGAAGTGCAAAAAAAATAAAAGGGTACAAGTACTTAGTTATAGTTTTTACATCCCCCAAATCCCAAATAACTATTTAATATTCTCTGTAATGAGTGGACTTCAACTTAGGCCATGTAGATAGAAGAGTGAATTTATCATCAGTCTAAAATAGGGCTTGCATAGATATCAAACAAAATATACTTTATGACATTAATCTATTTTGTGCATATACAGTAAAATGCATCTCAGATGGTTAACCTATGTGGAAGTACTTTGGAAAGTATAAAGTAGTGTACAAATGTAATAAATATTTCTACTTTGATTAGGAATACATTCATAATTGATAACCATAATGTAAAAAAGGGGGAACATTTCACTTTTATTTCATTTGGTGCCCATAGGGGTCTAATGGTCCCACAGTAGGTGCCATAGCACAGGGGAAACAGCCTATAAAGAAAACCAGATGTGTCTTGTGCCTCAGAGGACAAGGACATATAAGGACATGTATTGAGGGACATACGCATTTGTGGGACTTCATGGAGCCTACTGCAGAAAACAGATGAAATCCCTGTGGTTTTGGTCTATACAATCACTGTGCACACATGGCCATGCTAACCCACATTCTATCCTGGGAAATTTATAAATAAAATGATGGCTTCATTTAATTTCTCAAACTGTTAAGATGGAAGTCTAATTTTTAGTATACCAGCTATAAAAAAATACAAATCACTTATTTCCACTCATCATCCGCAGAAAGCTTTGTGTGAGAGATCTGAAAAACATAAAAAGGGCCCTTCTCAAATTTTTCTTGTTTTCTTAGCTTGCATTTTACAGCATTACATGAGAAACCCAAACCATGAAAAAGAGTGATGTTTCTTAGTGTTGGAATAATTTAGGATGAAAGTGCTAATAAAATATTTGCTTATGGAACAAAAGCACACATACACATACACACCCTAAACAAAACAGTAATCAGGTCACTATTAATAAATACTTGATTCTTCTGTCTAAGGTCAGAGAACCAGATGAGGCCCCATTCCTGTGGTTTTGTCTGGCAATTCAGTCAAGGTTGTAGGGAGTGGCCTCCTAATGGGCAATGTTACCCTGGCTTCTGGTATATGATCTGTGAATTGGAGAACCTCTAAAAAACATCTGTTTTGCTGGTGTCTTAAATGATGCCAATGAGTAAATATCATCTCCAAGTTCAAGGTTTTAGAGTCAGAGCTGACCAGCTACTTGTTTGCAGCATTTTTGTGTCCTCCTGTTAATTTAATTTAAACCCTGACCCCAGGGAAGGGGGATAATGTGGCCTTGCCCTTGCACACTGAGCGGGAGAGCATAGAGACCATCCCCAGGAAGTGCTTCAGGCTGACCTACAGAGTGTTCCCACATGCTGCCTGCCTTCCGTTGGTCACTGCTAATCCACTACATTGGGTCATTTGAAGCCTTTAAGGCCAATCTTCGAAAAGACATCATCGTCTAACCTTCATGGAGAACACAGCCTGCTTAATCTCTAGTCCAGTAGCATCAAAAGCTAAAAATCCCTAATGATGGCAAAGAAGAGAAGGCAAATAAAGCATCTGTTACACAAATCTGACATTAAACAGCTTTTTTTCCCTTTGTTTTCTTCAAATGGCATGAACAATTCCGACAGATGGAAAGAAACAGCGCCATCCATATTTCAGGCTAGGCTTTCTCTGACTTGAGGTCAACAGGTTCCGTAAAACACCTATGCCTTGGTCAGAGGCTGGAGAGGTTCCCTTATAAGAGAGATGAAAGCTCCGGGTGATACAGCTAAGCAGAGGCTTGGGCGGTATCTGCACAACGCGAGGGCTGGCTGGATGATGTCAGGAGAGGAAGTGGGTGAGGCAGCAGGGGATGCTGGCAGCTTCTCCCGGGCTCTCTGCCCACTGGTGGTCCCACCAGGTGGTCCCTGATATCCAAATGGAGGTCACAGCACCTGGGCTCAAGGCTGCTTTCCAGGAGCAAAACCTTAGTGGCAACCCTCAGGGGAGAGCGGTACCCGAGTCTCCTCCTTTGTGTGATAGGACCCACTCGTCTGACAACTGCTTTGGGGGAGAAAACACTGGATGGGCTTGGAGCCCTGAGCCATGCAGCCACCCAGCAACACCCAGCACTAAACATCGTGCTGACTGGGGCTTTGGGTGACCCAGGGCATGTCACCAGCCTGTGTTTGTCTCCATTTCCTTCTTAGAGACTCTGGAGATTGACATAAAAGCTGCTCTTGTCTACTTCACTGGAGCACTGTGAGTATAAATAAGACAATAGATGAGAGTTTTGTAAGAAGGTGCTTCATCCAAGGGCCAATTATCTCAGTAAAAGTTGTAACCAAAGACTCCCTGGGTCCTTTTCCTTTTGCTATTCAAGATCTTTGGGTTCATAGTGCTTTTTGTTCAGATAACCTTAAAACAGGGAACGGGGTTTTTTGTTGAGAAGATAAATTCCCTTTGACTTTTACAAGCAATATAGCCCTGGGCATAAATGTGTAGCTATCTATCAGATTCTAAGCCTTTTTTTTTATCGATTTACCATATCATATTAGTTTCAGGTGTACAGCAGAGTGATTCAGTATTTTATAGATTATACTCCATTAAAAGTTATTACAAGATAATGCTATAATTCTCTGTGCTATACAGTATAACCTTGTTGCTTATCTATTTTATACATAGTAGTTTGTATCTCTTAATCCCACTTCCCTAATTTGCCCTCCCACCTCCCTTTCCACTTGGGTAACCACTAGTTTGTTTTCTATATCTGTTAGTCTGTTTCTCAAGTCATTTTAAAAGGAGTATGATAAATTATTCTACAGAAGACCAGGAAAGCTTAGGGAGTGGAAATTATAGCTGAAAAGATTTCTGCTAAATATTGGATACAGTTAAGAACTTCCTTAGATCAAGTGATATTGAAACAATATTCTTATTTCCTAGGGAAAAAGCACACTATGATGGTGATGGAAATGACAATGATATGCTTAGAGACATCTCTTTCCTAGTAATAGTTCCCTATAGTACAATATTTTTTTCTAGGGTGGAATCTACTTTTTGACAATTTTTTTCTGGTATGTAAGCCCATCTGGGATCTTAAGAGGATTTATGTTGGAAATTGAAATGACACTAAGACTTATGCTTATCTGAAGGATAAGCAGAAGGATAGCCAGGAAAATTCAGAAGAAGTGTAAAGACTTGGCCTATCAGCCACTGAAATCTACAATACAGCCACAGAAATTAATTGAAAGCATTACTGGCCCAGGAAAAAGAAGACAGATGAGTGAACAGAACACAGAGGCCAGGAACAGACCCAGCTACCTATGATAAGCAGTGAGAAATCAGTGAGAAAGAAATGGATTGTTCAATAAATGGTGCTGAGACCATTAGCTAGTCATTTGGGAAAAATGTAAAGCCGGATCCATACCCGGCTTCAGAAGGATCAAATATTTAAATGTAAAAAGGAAAATCTTAAAAGGGCTAGAAGTAAATATGGGTCAATATTTTAATAATCACGCAGTGAAGAAGGCATTTCTAAGTATGACGTGGAGCCCAGAAATTGTAAAGTAAAAAAATTGATGAATTTTGAGGACATAAAAATCAAATACGTTAAAATCACCGATATTTGAAAGACAAATTAAACTGGAGAAGATACAACATATGGGAGGGCAAGAAGTGAATAACCTGAATAGAAAAAGCGCTTTTACAATTTAATCCAAAAGAGACAAAACATTTCCAAAGGGCAAGACACATGAACAAGAGCTTCATAAAAGAGGAAACACAAATGGCTCATTTATGAAAAGATGTTTAAACGCATTAGTAAAATCTTTGGAAAAGCCTTTGTGAAAGAAGACTGATTGTGCTGAAGACCCTTGGGAAGGCTGAGGGGTGGAGGGGTCCTAACACTTCTGGAAGTGTGGGTGCAGCTGGGTGAAAACAGAAGGTTCAGTTAAGAGTGGTGGGAGGCTTTGTGTCCTGCTCCTCTGCACCCCACCCCTGGGGCAATTGGACGGGGCTCAGAGGCCCAGGAGCTGGGAGGGAGAGCGGAGGCATTGAAAGCCTGTGTCTGGAGGAGGGATCCCAGCCCCATCCTCTATCAGTCCCCACGGGCATTGCCTTGCTCTACAGGGCCCTGTGCATCTCTAACCTGGAAACACAAAACCTTTTTTTTTGTCTTTTCTAACTCTTAAGAAAATAGTTTGAAAGTTTTGTCGCTGGTTGAGTAGAAATTGACAGAAGAGGGCTGGTGTAGGGTGGAGACCCTCAGGTGGGTTGAGGGAGAAGGGCGGAAATAAAAACAGTCCCAGCCCTGGGAAATCAGAGATAGAGTTTTTAATTTGCCTACCCCCCGCCCCAGGCCATCCGAAGCTGGTGTCTAAGCAGATGGGGTCCCCCTTGTAACCGCACTGCCTCTCTCCCTCCACTGCGGTGGGGTCGTTTGGAAGGAGCTAGGAACAGCCTGGAAATCCTAAGTCTGAGAAGTGAGGAGGTAAGGTGTGCGGGGGTTGGGGGGGCCCTTCCTACCCAGGGTCCTTGGGGCGTCTGATGGCACCAGTCCTCCTCCCTGGTTTCCGTGCTGCAGTGGGTTGAACTATGTCCCTCCACGTTCCCCCCGCCCACCCCCCGCCAAAGATATGGCCAATTCCTAACCTCTGGTACCTATGACTGTGATCTTATTTGGAAATAGAGTCTTTGCAGATGTGATCAAGTTAAGGATCTTGGGAAGGGATCATCCAGGATTTACAGTGGGTCTTAAAGCCAACGGCTGGTGTCCGTATAAGAGAAAGTCAGAGGGAGATTTGACACCTAGAGACACATAAGCACAGAGGAGAAACATGCAGGAGGAGGCCACGTGAAGACAGAGGCAGAGACTGGAGGTAAGCAGCTATAAGCCAAAGACACTTGGAGTCCCCCGAGGCTGGAAGAGGCAAAGAAGGATTCACCCTAGAGTCTTTGGAGGGATCATGGCCCTGCCTATACGCAGGTTTTGGACTTCTGGCCTCCAGAACTGTGAAAGAGTAAATTTCTAATGTTTTTTTTTTTTCCCTTTTCTGTCAATATTTCTTTTATTTTCTGTATTTTTAAAATAATTTTTATCAGAGTACAGTTGATTTACAATGTTGTATTAGTTTCAGGTGTACAGCACGGTGATTCAGTCATACATATACATGTGTCTATTCTTTTTCAGATTCTTTTCCCATATAGGCCATTACAGAGTACTGAGTAGAGTTCCCTGTGCTGTACACTAGGTCCTTATTAGTTATCTATTTTATATATAGTAGTGTCGGTATGTCATCCGAACCTCCCAACTTATCTCTCCAGTAAATTTCTATTATGGCAGCTCCGGGAAATGGATACAAGCATGTCCAGTCCCAGCAGGTCTTTATACACTCCGGTTTGCAAGCAGCGGGGCGGGTGGGGAGGGTATGACCCCTGTAAGCTCTGGGTCAAGCAGGCTGCACAGGGACCTGTGGGTGGACCCTGCAGGCAGGCCTGGCAGAGCAACTTGACTTATAATCTTTAGACATGTGGCATGTGGGACTTTGTTTGTACTCTTGCCCTGGGCCTATCAGATGCGGGCCTGCCACTTGGCTGGGGATGCTCGCTGCCAGGCAGCACATGGAAGACCAGAGAACTCTTTGTAAAACCATCCAGAACAAGAGAAAAGACTTACAGATGTGGGCCGTCATCATTCTTCCTGTGAAAAGGCCCAGGTAGGTCCCCTTCCAGCTCAGCCTGCCCGTCAACAAGTTCTCTCTGCTTACGGGAGCTTCTGAACAGTGTTTTAGTGTCTCCTCTTAAATATAAACAGATGGCCAAAGATCACCAAGTCCTTGAGTCAGGAAAGGGTTCTGAAATGATGACAGGACCCCAGGCTTTAAAAATGGAAACAAACAAAATCTCTTAGAAATGAAAAATTTGAGAACAGAAATTAAAAATCTAATGGAAAAGTTGAAGATAAATTATGAAACTCCCTCAGAAAGAATAACCAAAAACCACCAAAGGAGATGGAAAAGAAGAAAGAAAATATATGAAAATTAGAGAATCTGGCCAGGAAATCTCAAATCCAAAATAGAGTAGTTCCAGAACAAGACAACAAGATAGCTGAAAATAAGAAATTTAAAAGAAATTCTACAAGAAAATTCCCAAGGATTGAAAGACAACTGTTTTCAAATGAAAGGACTCACTAGGTGCCCAGCACAATAAATGAAAAAAGAGCCACGTCAAGTCACACCAGTTGGAAATTTGAAAATTGTGTTTCAGAGGAAGAGCCTGTCTGGAGAGAAAACGCAGGTCAAATGTAAAGGATCAAAACTCAGGATGGCACTGACCCCGAAACACCATCTCCACAAGTTACAAAGAGAGCAGAACAAAGTGTTCAAACTTCCAAGGGAAAATTACTTCTATAGGCAAACTACCAATCAAGTCTGGAAGCAGAATGAAGATATTTATGGACATGCAACATTTCAAAAACATTCATCTCCCATGTGTCCTGTCTCAGGATGCTCGACTGAAACAACAGAGTAAAGTGAGAAAGAGAAAAACCTGATTTCCAGCAAAGAGGAGTGCAACCCGGAGAGTCCCCTCCAGGTGAAGGGACGCCCCAGTAGGATGGTGGAGGGGCATCCAGGACTGGTGTCTGTGCCTCAGACTGGGGATACGTTCAGCCTAGACTGGACCAGGCATGGGGGGTTTCACCAAGTGCATCTCCAAGAAAAAGATTAAGTTGAGAGATCAGCCAGTGTGTTCTGGCATGTTGAGAAGATCCATACAGTTCAAGCAGTGGGTTTGGGGATGAATGGGTGACTGGTACACAGAAAACTAAGGAAACCAGAACATGAAACTCAAGGGAAAGCAGAATAGTACAGAGTGCATGTGTAGCGACCTGGCTGGGAGTGACTAGTACTCACTTGAGTCTCTAATGTAGGCAGTGAGTGAAGACTTAGCCAAAATGTGTGATGTAACTAAATAGAGAGGATGGAAGAAAGGAAAGCAGTGGGGGTCGGGTGGACAGGCTGGTGGGAGAGAGTACAGTTCTCATCAACCACAGTAGGGAATCAATCACATAACACCAGTGACTAAAAATCAAGAAATGCTGCATGATCGTGTTATTGAAAATATGGAACACACGTTTCTGAAAAACGGGTGGAAGGGTTGAAAATTGTTGCCTCTGGGGAATGGAAATCAGGAATGGGGAAAGGTGAGTGAAAGTGGGGATGCTTTTTTTGTTTGTTTTAAGTCTTACGGAATTATGTATGAGTCTTTAAATTTGGGATGTACAAAACTTTAATAAAAATTAACAATAAAAAGAAAAATTTCCCATAACAGCAAGGTATAATTTTCACCGAAAAGAATGACAAGGGGGAAAATAGCCCTCTCATGCATGTCACGTTTGGGTGTACATTAAGACAGTTTCTCTGGAGAGAAATTTGGCAACCCATATCAAAATTGTAAGTGTTTGTCTATTCTAGTGTAGAATGTTCTAGGAATATTCTCTAAGGAAATGAAGAGACAAGGAAGGATGACACAGGTGTTCATGTAATTTTATTTATAATATTGCAAAACTGGCAACAATCTATGTGTCAGTGTGTGAGGGATCAGTTAATGAGTTATGGTATCTCTCTGCAAAGGAAATCCATGTAGCTCTTTAAAATGATGGTGCAGAGCCATATCTATCAACACAGAAATATTTCCATGACGTATGGTTAAGAAAAAAATGCATGCTCCAAAAACAGTTGTGTATAATATGAGCCTATCAGTGTAAATGTGCAGTTATATAGAATGAAGAACAGAGACATCCAGAAGAGAGAGAGATCCAGAAAGGTTACCAAAACGTAGCCATGACCCATGGGTGGTGCTGGATCTTGGGATATTTACTTCTTTTTTTATATTCGTCTATACTGAATATATTCTACATGAACACGTCACTTAAAAGAAATCAAGCAGTCGTGTTTACTTGGCCCTCTCCTTGCCCCTTCTCCTTGTCTGTCAGTTGCCAAGCCCTTTTCTTCCTATCCCTGCATCATCATTCCAATCGACCTCTCTTCTCCTTTTAAGCCAAATCTCACTTTTGAGCTCTGGATTCTTCTACTGAAGTGACTCCAACACAAATCCACCTGGATGTCCCTCAGGCACACGAACTCAACCTGCCCCAAACCGAATACATTGATTTCACCCAAACTGCTCCCATTTCAGCGCCCCCCACCTCCCCCAATAGCCCCACATCCCATCTACGCAATCGCTCAAAGCAGAAACCTGGGGCACCATTCTTGATCTAACCCTCCGCCTCCAGCCTGTCATGCTCCCGTTGGCACTACCTCTAAAGACCTCGCAAACCACTTCTTTCCACCTCTATGGCCTCTATACCATCCATGTTTTCATTCATTCAACAAATATTTATTGACCACCTCCTGTGTGCCAGGCACTGGGTGGGGCTGGCATACAATGGAGAATAAGAGAGACAAGGTTCTGTTCTCATGAATGGAGCCTTGTGTGTGACAGAACGGGTGGACAATAAACAAATAAACAAAACAATTACCTAATGGAGTAAATCCTAGAAGAAAATAAACACAATGTGTGATAAAGCATAACCGGCGGCAGGGGAGGGGTCCTGACTCTAGATGGGGGGCGGGGAAGGCTCTCTGAGCCAGGAGAGATGGAGATGGAGCCAGGCACCAGGGCGCTCCCCTCCTCCCAGGGCCCTTGCCTTCGCCTTTCCCCTCTTCAAAACAGTGAGGTGATCTTATCAAAAGCCAACTGATCACATTAGCATCCCCCTGGCCACCCTTGTTAATGTCCCTCATGAGGCCTCGTGTCTCTTTCTGGCCTCACCTCCGTCCACTGCCCCTGCACACCCTCTGCTCCAACTAAGCAGAACCTTCTGTCTCCTGAATGCTTTTTCTGCACTGCCAGCCTCCCTGTGGGTTGCCCTGGACCCACTTCCTCCAGGAAGCCCTTCAGTTTTGGCTCGTGAACACTGTTGCCGCACTGCACCGTCACTGATGACTATTTCTGTGTCTGAATCTGCAGGAGGGCAGGGCTGGGCCTCCCCCTGGCCACCACTGAACCCCCACTGGTGCCAGTTCTCATCCTTTCTCACCCCAGCTGCTACCTTTCCTTTTCAACTCTTCCCTTATGACAATCCATCTGAGAGAAGAATCTTGCTAAAATGAGTGGCAAAGGCAGAACAGTGAACTCAAACTACTGATGTCCCTAGGGCACACCTGAGCCGGAGGAAAGGGTGTTAGGTTTGGAGCGCTGCGTCCAGCCATAAGGAATTCGTGTTACAGGCGGAGGACAAAATTCCTGTGCATAGAGGGGAAGGGAGGGCTGTGAGGCAGAGAGCAGTTTTGGGGCAGAGGTGGGTCTTCTCGGGGGATGATAGAGCCTGCAAAGCAGACCTCAGTCAAGCAGAGGAGGGAACACATGAATCCACACTCTCTGCTCTCTTGCACTCCAACTTTGAGGTGTCTCAAAAGCACACGAGGCTAGCTGGCTCAGCAGACCCCAGGGGTGCCGCTGAGCTGGGGAGAGGTGGATGGTGGGGAATGGGGCGGACCTCTGCCACAGAGAAGTTGGCTGGGAGCTGCGCAGACTGTGTCCCAGGTCATGGGGTTGTTTGCTCATTCGTCCACTCATTCATTCTTTCAGTGAATATTTCTTGACATCCTGCCATTTGCCAGACTATTTTCAGTGCTGGAAACCTAGTAGCTAGTAAAGCAGATGAAGTGCCTGCTCTCTTGGACCTTGGGAGGTGATGGAGGCTCTTAGAGAAACAAATACACAAATAGACTACTTCAGGTGGCAATGGCGATGAAGGAAAATAAAACAGGGTGAGGTTTAGAGTGAGACGGTGATATAATGTATAGGGGGGTTAGTAAATTTTTACTGGGTGCTCAGTAACCCTATCTATTTTTCTTTTGTTAGCCCCGGCTCTTGTAAAGTTTGGTTCAAACCAGCACTTCTCAAACTTTGATGAGTAGTCACCCAGGGGTCTGGTTAAAATGCAGATTTTAATTCAGTATGTCTGGGGTGGGGACTCAAACTCTCACTACTAAATAACTCTCAGGTGACACCTTGGCTTCTGGTCCCTGGACCACACAGCTCTGCCTTTGGGGCTAAGAGGAAAGCTGTGGGTCCCTCCCAGTTAACAGAGGGACCATGCCTCCTGAGGGCGATGGCAAGACAGTGATGTCAGCCTTAAGGGAGAGCAAACAGCAGCAGCAAAAGTGACCCTAGCCAGTCTTCTGCCCCTCCTGGTGTGCAGAGGTCTTCATCCATAACTGTCTCTGGATGATCTGGGTTTGAAACCAGCAAGGAAGCCATGGAGTTTCCTTAGAGCTTCTCCATTTTGGAGACGAACTCCCAAATGCATAGTGAGGGACATGAGGCCTGCAGCAGCCTAGCTCTCTCCCTTATCTTTCACTATAAGCCTTCATGAACCCTGGATTTCTACCAGGGTCACAGTGAGTACTGCTCCTTTTCCCCCTTCCCCAGGGTCTCCATCCCCCAACAATGTTCTTCACCTCCAAGCAATTTGGTACTGCTGTTCCCTCCGTTTAGAATTTCCATTCCCCTCATGGCCAGAAGGTCAGATCTCACCCATCCTCCAAGGTCCAGCTCAAATGCCATGCCCCCCACCAGCCTTGCCCATCCCCCCTGCCAGGAGCTTCTTAGAAATCCTACAAAGCTTCACTTGAACCTGTTTTTGGTTCAGTAATTTCTTCCTCCTCTCAATGAGTTATTTGTGTCTTAGTTTTACTTTCCTTCCAGGATGTGAGCTCCGAGAGGAAAGGCCCACCTCTAATCGTATTCTTTCCCCCATCCCTACCCTAGTTCCCAGTACCTGGTCATGACCTAAGAATTGTCCTATGAATGAAAAATAAATGAATAATGAAAAATAAATGAACGATTAGGTTTGAAATCACCACCAGCAGGAGGAAGAATGTGCTAGCCCAGTGATTCTCAAAGCTCAAGCAGTAGCACCCCCTGGGAACTGGTTAGATTGCAAATGGTCAGGCCCTACCCCAGAGGTGAGGCTTGGAGACCCTGGGGGCAGAGCCCAGCAATTGATCTACATCTACTTTTTAACCAGGCCTCCAAGTGGCTCTGACGCTTGCTCCAGAGTGAGAACCATAGAGTTGAGCCTGATGTACATCCATCATTCCTCAGCTGTCCTCCTCCAGTGCTTCAGCCTTCACCTGGTTCCACCAGGGAGCAAGGAGGAGAGAGGGGTGCCGCCAGCATGGAGGGCAGGGAATGGATAGGGCTGAGTAGAATGGATAGGGCTGAGCAGAAGGCTCATGCTGGAAGAGACAGAGTGGGTGGGGAGACATGGAGGGAAGGAGGAGGGAGGAAAAGAGGGGAAGGGGAGAAGGAAGGGGAGAAGAAAAGGAAAGAGGCAGAGAGGGAAATGGAGAGGAGCTCGGCCTCCTGGGGTGGGGTGGGGCGAAGAGACAGCATTTTCCAGAAGGTCATCCCTCCCTCCATCCCCGGCCAGCTCACACTGGGTGCTGGCGGGGGACCCTGGAGACCTATCTGTGCGGCCTCCCAGCCCCTGTGCGGGCCTTGGGACCCCAGCCCGGTGTCCCCCCACACCCGCGCCCCATGCCCGGTACTTGCTCGTGCTGGGGGGGCGCCTCCAGCCCCGGCGTCGCCAACACGGCCATACCTCCGGTGCACACAGCCGCTGCCGAGGGTCTCTGAGTCTGCGGGCGGGGGCTGCCTGGATGCCCAGCCCCAGGCAGTGTGGTCTCGGTACCAGCACGGGGAGCCTCCTGCAGAGCAGGGATGCTCATGATGGTCACCATCACCACTGAGGAGACCCTCTGGGTCTCAGGGCCCTCTGTGGTCATGCCATCAGCCGCCATCGCTAGTGAAACGCCCTGCGCCCCCCGCCCTTCCCGCGCTCTGGGCTGGACCCAGTGGCTCTGTTACCAGGCTACAGGAAGGATAAGATGTAGGGAGTCTAAGAATGAGCAGTGGAGATGAGAGAGGAGCGAGGACGAGCAAGGTCATTTTCTCCTCGGTTCCCTCTCTCAGAAGTGTTTATCAGAAGACAAGAGTTCAGGTGATGGTCCACATGCCCAGAGACTGACCCTCTGCTGCCTGCCCAGCCCCCTGCCCCTTCCTTCTCAGTTATCTGCAGCCTCAGTCAGGTGGGACAGCTCCCTGGTAAAGTCCCATCGGCCCCTCTACAGATGACAAAGGAGGGAAACTCCACTGTGGGAGAATGCAGAGCCCCTTCACCACTGTGCTCCTCCAGGACATGGGCCTTCCCCTGGGAGATCACCTGAACTCTTGTCTTCTGGGTCCAGCCCATGTAATTTGCAACTTTGTTTCCCAAATATAATGGTTGGCAGCTGACTCCATCATCAATGTGGAAAAGATGAACTTTAGTCCTGTTGTTTAGCTGTAATTTCTTCAGCATGTTAGCCCCAGTCTGCTGCCCCCATCCTCTCCTGGTCTACAGCCCCGAGGTGATTGTAATGATGTAAGAGAAGAAATGAGATAATGTCATAAAGGTGCTTGAAAAACAAGGTGGAGTCAAGAATAGATAGACAAATATGGTATATTGTACAGGAAGAGAGAAATAGACCCATGGGACAGAGCAGAAAGACTCCAAATGGACACATGCATTGACAGGAACTATTTTTATGAGAAGAATGGCAAATCAGCAGGGAAAGGATGGACTGGGTAGTAATTAGCTTATCCATGTGAAAAAAGTTACAGCATAACAAGACAAACAGATGGCTTAAAAAGAAAAACTTTAAGAAGACAATTTAAAAGAATATCTTTGTCATCTCAATATAGTAAAGATATATTAAACAAGAGTCAAGAAGAACAAACAATGAAGGAAAAGATTCATAAGTTAGTCTACATTAAAATGTAAAATTTCTGGGCTCCCCTGGTGGCGCAGTGGTTGGGAGTCTGCCTGTCGCTGCAGGGGACACGGGTTCGTGCCCCGGTCTGGGAAGATCCCACATGTCGCAGAGCGGCTGGGCCCGTGAGCCATGGCCGCTGAGCCTGCGCATCTGGAGCCTGTGCTCCGCAACGGGAGAGGCCACAACAGTGAGAGGCCCATATACCGCAAAAAAATAAAATAAATAAAATAAAATTTCTGTACAATGGAAAGTTACCATTAAAAAGAAGCAAACTGAGAGGGGAGACAGCAGAAGCAAGAAGAACTACAATCCTGCAGCCTGTGGAACAAAAACCATATTCACAAAAAGATAGACAAGATGAAAAGGCAGAGGGCTATGTGTCAGATGAAGGAACAAGAAAAAACCCCAGAAAAACAACTAAATGAAGTGGAGATAGGCAACCTTCCAGAAAAAGAATTCAAAATAATGATAGGGAAGATGATCCAGGACCTCGGAAAAAGAATGGAGGCAAAGATCGAGAAGATGCAAGAAATGTTTAACAAAGACCTAGAAGAATTAAAGAACAAACAAATAGAGATGAACAATACAATAACTGAAATGAAAGCTACACTAGAAGGAGTCAGTAGAAGAATAACTGAGGCAGAAGAATGGATAAGTGACCTGGAAGACAGAACAGTGGAATTCACTGCTGTAGAACAGAATAAAGAAAAAAGAATGAAAAGAAATGAAGACAGGGCTTCCCTGGTGGCACAGTGGTTGAGAGTCCGCCTGCCGATGCAGGGGACACTGGTTCGTGCCCCGGTCCAGGAAGATCCCACATACCGCAGAGCAGGTGGGCCCGTAGGCCATGGCCACTGAGCCTGCACGTCTGGAGCCTGTGCTCTGCAACAGGATAGGCCACAACAGTGAGAGGCCCGTTTACCACAAAAAAAAAAAAAAAAAAAAAAAAGAGACCTCTGGGACAACATTAAATGCAACAACATTCACATTATAGGGGTCCCAGAAGGAGAAGAGAGAGAGAAAGGACCAGAGAAGATATTTGAAGAGATTATAGTTGAAAATTTCCCTAACATGGGAAAGGAAATAGCCACTCAAGTCCACGAAGTGCAGAGAGTCCCATACAGGATAAACGCAAGGAGAAACACACTGAGACACATAGTAATCAAATTGGCAAAAATCAAAGACAAAGAAAAATTATTAAAAGCAGCAAGGGAAAAATGACAAATAATATACAAGGGAATTCCCATAAGGTTAACAGCTTATTTCTCAGCAGAAACTCTACAAGCCAGAAGGGACTGGCATGATATACTTAAAGTGATGAAAGGGAAGAACCTACAACCAAGATTACTCTACCCAGCAAGGATCTCATTCAGATTCAATGGAGAAATCAAAATCTTTACAGACAAGCAAAAACTAAGAGAATTCATCACCACCAAACCAGCTCTACAACAAATGCTAAAGGAACTTCTCTAAGTGGGAAACACAAGAGAAGAAAAGGACCTACAAAAAACCCCCAAAACAATTAAGAAAATGGTCATAGGAACATACATATCGATAATTACCTTAAACGTGAATGGATTAAATGTTCCAACCAAAAGACACAGGCTCACTGAATGGATACAAAAACAAGACCCATATATACGCTGTCTACAAGAGACCCACTTCAGACCTAGGGACACATTCAGACTGAAAGTGAGGAGATGGAAAAAGATATTCCATGCAAATGGAAATCAAAAGAAAGCTGGAGTAGCAATACTCATATCAAATAAAATAGACTTGAAAACAAAGAATGTTACAGAGACAAGGAAGGACACTACATAATGATCAGGGGATCAATCCAAGAGATATAACAATTACAAATATATATGCACCCAACATAGGAGCACCTCAATACATAAGGCAACTGCTAACAGCTATAAAAGAGGAAATCTACAGTAACACAATAATAGTGGGGGACTTTAACACCTCACTTACGCCAATGGAAAGATCATCCAAAATGAAAATAAGGAAACAGAAGCTTTAAATGACACGGTAGACCAGATATATTTAATTGATATTTATAGGACATTCCATCCCAAAACAGCAGATTACACTTTCTTCTCAAGTGCGCATGGAACATTCTCCAGGATAGATCACATCTTGGGCCACAAATCAAGCCTCAGTAAATTTAAGGAAATTAAAATCATATCAACCACCTTTTCTGACCACAACACTATGAAATTAGAAATGAATTACGGGGAAAAAAACGTGAAAAACACAAACACATGGAGGCTAAACAATATGTTACTATATAACCAAGAGATCACTGAAGAAATCAAAGAGGAAATCAAAAATACCTAGAGACAAATGACAATGAAAACACGATGATCCAAAATCTATGGAATGCAGCAAAAGCAGTTTTAAGAGGGAAGTTTAGAGCAATACAATCCTACCTCAAGAAACTAGAAACATCTCAAATAAATAATCTAACCTTACACCTGAAGGAACTAAAGAAAGAAGAACAAACAAAACCCAAAGTTAGCAGAAGGAAAGAAATCATAAAGATCAGAGCAGAAATAAATGAAATAGAAACAAAGAAAACAATAGCAAAGATCAGTAAAACTAAAAGCTGGTTCTTTGAGAAGATAAACAAAATTGATAAACCATTAGTGAGACTCATCAAGAAAAAGAGGGAGATGACTCAAATCGATAAAATTAGAAATGAAAAAGGAGAAGTTACAACAAACACCACAGAAATACAAAGCATCCTAAGAGACTACTACAAACAACTCTATGCCAATAAAATGGACAACCTGGAAGAAATGGACAAATTCTTAGAAAGGTATAACCTTCCAAGACTGGACCAGGAAGAAGCAGAAAGTATGAACAGACCAATCACAAGTAATGAGATTGAAACTGTGATTAAAAATCTTCCAACAAGCAAAAGTCCAGGACCAGATAGCTTCACAGGGGAAGTCTATCAAACATTTAGAGAAGAGCTAACACCCATCCTTCTCAAACTCTTCCAAAAAATTGCAGAAGAAGGAACACTCCCAAACTCATCCTATGAGGCCACCATCACCCTGATACCGAAACCAGACAAAGATACTACAAAACAAGGAAATTACAGACCAATATCACTGATGAATATAGATGCAAAAATCCTCAACAAAATACTAGCAAACAGAATCAAACAACACATTAAAAGGATCATACACCATGATCAAGTGGGATTTATCCCTGTGATGCACGGATTCTTCAATATACACAAATCAATCAATGTGACACACCATATTAACAAATTGAAAAATAAAAACCATATGATCATCTTAATAGATGCAGAAAAAGCTTTGGACAAAATTCAACACCCACTTATGATAAAAACTCTCCAGAAAGTGGCCATAGAGGGAACCTACCTTAACATAATAAAGGCCATATATGACAAACCCACAACAAACATCAATCTCGATGGTGAAAAACTGAAAGCATTTCCTCTAGGATCAGGAGCAAGACAAGGATGTCCACTCTCACCACTATTATTCAACATAGTTTTGGAAGTCCTAGCCACAGCAATCAGAGAAGAAAAAGAAATAAGAATGCAAACTGGAAAAGAAGAAGTAAAGCTGTCACTGTTTGCAGATGACATGATACTATACATAGAGCATACTAAAGATGCCACCAGAAAACTACTAGAGCTAATCAATGAATTTGGTAAAGTTGCAGAATACAATATTAATGCACAGAAATCTCTGGCATTCCTATACACTAATGATGAAAAATCTGAAAGAGAAATTAAGAAAACACTCCCATTTACCATTGCAACAAAAAGAATAAAATATCTAGGAATAAACCTACCTAGGGAGACAAAAGACCTGTATGCAGAAAACTATAAGACACTGATGAAAGAAATTAAAGATGATACAAACAGATGGAGGGATATACCATGTTCTTGGATTGGAAGAATCAATATTGTGAAAATGACTATACTACCCAAAGCAATCTACAGAATCAATGCAATCCCTATCGCTACCAATGGCATTTTTTACAGAACTAGAACAAATCAACTTAAAATTTGTATGGAGACACAAAAGACCCCAAATAGCCAAAGCAGTCTTGAGGGAAAAAAGTGGAGCTGGAGGAATCAGACTCCCTGACTTCAGACTACACTACAAAGCTACAGTAATCAAGACAATATGGTACTGGCACAAAAACAGAAACATAGATCAATGGAACAAGATAGAAAGCCAAGAGATAGACTCACACACCTATGGTCAACTAATCAATGACAAAGGAGGCAAAGATATACAATGGAGAAAAGACAGTCTCTTCAATAAGTGGTGCTGGGAAAACTGGACAACTACATGTAAAAGAATGAAATTAGAACACTCCCTAACACCATACACAAAAATAAACTCAGAATGGATTCGAGACCTAAATGTAAGACCAGACACTATAAAACTCTTAGAGGAAAACATAGGAAGAACACTCTTTGACATAAACCACAGCAAGATCTTTTTTGATCCACCTCCTAGAGTAATGGAAATAAAAACAAAAATAAACAAATGGGACCTAATGAAACCTCAAAGCTTTTGCACAGCAAAGGAAACCATAAACAAGACGAAAAGACAACCCTCAGAATGGGAGAAAATATATGCACACTAATCAATGGACAAAGGATTAATCTCCAAAATATATAAACAGCGCATGCAGCTCAATATTAAAGAAACAAACAACCCAATCCAAAATTGGGCAGAAGACCTAAATAGACATTTCTCCAAAGAAGACATACAGATGGCCAAGAAGCACATGAAAAGCTGCTCAACATAACTAATTATTAGAGAAATACAAATCAAAACTACAATGAGGTATCACCTCATACCAGTTAGAATGGGCATCATCAGAAAATCTACAAACAACAAATGCTGGGAGAGCGTGTGAAGAAAAGGGAACCCTCTTGCACTGTTGGTGGGAATGTAAATTGATACAGCCACTATGGAGAACAGTATGGAGGTTCCTTAAAAAACTAAAAATAGAATTACCATATGACCCAGCAATCCCACTACTGGGCATATACCCAGAGAAAGCCATAATTCAAAAAGACACATGCACCCCAGTGTTCCTTGCAGCACTATTTACAATAGCGAGGTCATGGAAGCAACCTAAATGCCCATCGACAGACGAATGGATAAAGAAGACATGGTACATATATACAATGGAATATTACTCAGCCACAAAAAGGAACAAAATTGAGTCATTTGTTGAGACATGGATGGATCTAGAGACTGTCATACAGAGTGAAGTAAGTCAGAAAGAGAAAAACAAATATTGTGTATTAATGGGTATATATGGAACGTAGAAAAATGGTACAGATGAACTGGTTTGCAGGGCAGAAATTGAGGCACAGGTGTAGAGAATAAACGTATGGACACCAAGCGGGAAAAGCTGTGGGGGGTGGGGGTGGGGGTGTGCTGAATTGGGCGATTGGGATTGACATACACACACTGATGTGCATAAAATTGATGACTAATATGAACCTGCTCTATAAAAAATAAATAAAATAAAATTCAAAAATTCAAAGAAAAAAGATGTGGTATACACACACACACACACACACACACACACACACACACACAAATAAAAAAATAAAAATAAAAAGAAGCAAGCCTTGGACCAAGAGAATATATTTGCATTTATCTAGCTGTCAAAGGATCAGTGCTCAGAATAAACAGAACTGTTAGAAATAATTTTTTTCAAAAAATCTAAATCATTAGAAACTGGTCAAGGGATGTAAACCAATTGGAAGAAATAGTTATGAGATGTTTTTGTAATTTAAAGAGAATTAATTACTGCATTTATGTATATAAGAGTTAATCTAAAGTGCATGCTTCACAGAAATGCCTTGTATATGTTAAATTACTGAAGGCGAAGTGCCGTCCCTTCCACCTTCCCACCCATTCAGACCATCTATTAATTTCCCCATTCTCTGCTGAGAACAACCGAACTGCTGATGGCTGATGGTGCCCCCTAATGGTTTGATCTTGCAAAAGACCACTATATTGCTTTATAAATGATCTTTTTCAACTTTCTTTTTCTTTTTTAACTTTCTTTTTCCCTGTGCCCCTTTCCTCTTTCTCATACCCTTTTCATAGTGATAGATAAAATTTGTATTTCATCCTCATCATTACTGCTAAAATGGGTGATTCAGGATATCTTCAGCCAGGTGAGGTGCCGGTCACGTGGAGTGGGGAGCTGGAGGGAGGGAATCTAGGAGCCTGGCGGGGCCTCTCTTCTGTGAAGGGCTGGCAATGGCAGATTCAGTCTAAATGGGGCAGGGGGGTCAAATTCAAAACCATCCAGGCAATGTGAGTAATCAACTGCTTGCCTGGTCTCAAAAATCAGTATTAAAAGAGGCGCCAAAAGTTCTGCACTTCAGTCATTCTTGGGGTCAGGGGCAGCCTGGGTCATTGATGGGGGCAATCATCCCTTAAAGGAAAGCGACCCCAAAGCCAGGTTCTACCTTGGAAGATGGAGTGACTGCATAGAGATAATTAGGCTGACTTTCCATCCCAGCACTTCAACCCCCATCCCCTCATCCGCCTCTGGATGATAGGTTAGTCTTCAGGTGTAGACACTGGCAGAAATCATGCAAGCTCATCTGATTGTCGACTGCCTGGGCTCCTGACTACAGTAGCAGTGTTCCCAGGCCCCTCAGCCTCACGGGGTAGACCTTTACATTTTCCTTTAATTAAATCTGCTTTTGCTTAATCAGTAGTACTCAAGACAAATGAAAGATGCTCAACCTTATTATCTCATTCTTTAATTATTAGTATTGTAACATTATTGACTTCTACTTTTTTGGCTAAAGTGTTCAGTATTTAGCTATATTATGGTTACATGGAGTTTTGTGAGCTGGCGTGTGGCCCTAATCACCATTTATAACATCGCTGCTTTGGGAAAGTGTATTCTGCCTTTCAAACCACAGCCTTCCAAATGCACATTTGGAACACAATCCACTTGTGAGCTTGGAACTCTCTGTACTGATGTCTCTTGGCCCAGGGCAGCCCCACTACCAAATGACGTGTGGTTTAAAGTTCATGTAACAGCTGCTTCATTTAAATAATGTTAGCTGGAGCTCAGCTTTCAGGTTCTCAGGTTTCTGGTTAATTTAAAATCGAGGTGGCAGCAGAGTTGCAGTGATCAAACAATAGCATGTATGGGGCTCCTGCTTCCTGTAGAGAGATGGCACATCCCCACTCTTCATGGTTTTCCCTGCAGGTTTTAGGACTAAGCCTCTTCTGAGGGCAAGCTTTCCAGTTCTGCTGAATAACTGATCTTGAAAAAGAAGACCTCCTTTTAAAAACCAACTATACTTTGAAGCCTGAAAGTTCAACCTGGGTCATTTCGGTTTATTGAGTGCAGGGGCCCTCTCAGCAGGAGGAAAAACCACATTTAAATCCTTGATGGGGGTTCTTCCCTCTCCCCTCTCCTTGTTTTCCTTTCCCCGTGCCTCCTCTAAGAAGTCTCATCTTTACTAAGTTAGAAGCCAGACATCCTCTCCCAGGCAAGCCAGCCTCTCCCCTGTCCTATCAAAAGAGTTAATACTTATCAAACACCTACAGCATGCCATGCTCTGGGCTAAGCAGGCTACGTGTCTAATATCATTTAATCCTCAAAATGACCCCCAGTGACAGGAATCAGCATCTCCATTTTGCAGATGAAGCCATATAAGTTAGAAGAGGGTAATTGTTTCATCTAAGAATGCTGAGCTGCGACACTGTCCCACTAGTGCCCTAATCCCTGGGTGGGGTGGGAGGTCCCCTGCTTCATCGGGGTGCCCCCAGGAAACCCTGTCCTGGTGTGGAAGTTGTATTTGTCATTTCTCGTTAAGACCAAGGACTTGCCGTCGTATTTCCTCTACCTCAGGTTAATTGCCAAGATCACGTTGCACCTTTGTTCCACAAAACTCACATTCTCCTGAAAGAGAAGTACTAACATTCCTATTTTCTCTTGACTTTAGATATTTGTCCTACTTGGGGGCTTGGAACAAGATCAGTTATAAAAGCAATGCCAAGAGGACGCAGTTTTCATTTTCTGGAGTAAAAAGCCTTCCAGTGTGCCTTTCTGGCCTTACTTACTTTGCTCCCTGCCTGCCATAATAGCTAAGACTTTTTCTAGTGCCTACCAGTGCCAGGTACTTTACATACACTTAATCCTCAAAACCACCCTATGAGGTAGGTGTACTATTCTTACCGTTACTTACAGTTAAGGACAAATAAGGGCTTCTGGGCCATCCCCTCTGCTTATAATGCCCTTTCCTTTCCTCATTTGGATCTGCCCAAATCCCACCCCTCAGCCAAGGGCCTGGACAACTTTGTTCTCTCACAAGGCTTTCCCAGATCCCAGGTAGGAACACATCTCTCTCAATTATGTGCTCCCACAGCTTTGTGCATTTGCCTCTCTATTCCATACTGCTTTGTGTTCAAGGTGCTGGCACATATGTCTCTGTGAGCCACCAACTGCAAAGGCTTGGAGAGCAGAAACCCATTCTCATCTTTATTCCACCTCTGTATCTAGCACGATGCCTGGCCTGGAGCCAAATGGAATTGGTGGTATGGTCACATTCCCAGGACGGATGTTTTCATTATTTCTTTTTTTTTTTTTAACATCTTTATTGGAGTATAATTGCTTTAAAATGGTGTATTAGTTTCTGCTTCATAACAAAGTGAATCAGCTATACATATACGTATATCCCCATATCTCCTCCCTCTTGCGTCTCCCTCCCACCCTCCCTATCCCACCCCTCTAGGTGGTCCCAAAGCACGGAGCCGATCTCCCTGTGCTATGTGGCTGCTTCCCACTAGCTATCCATTTTACATTTGGTAGTGTATATATAGGACGGATGTTTTCCCTTAGCCCATCGCCTGCAGAACTTCCCTCAGGAAGGGGACAGAGCTGCTGTCACTGTGGCCACAGACTTTCGCCATCTGCCCATTACAGGACCATTGAGAATTCTGTACATTGATACGGACTTAAAATAAGAGGCCCAAACTGTGCCCTGAACATAAATCCATCCAGTTCAGAATGTGTGTATACTACTTGCTTTATGATGTGGCATTGTTCACCAGGGCAGGGACATACTTTTGCCATCACTTAGAGATGCTGACATGGGATTGGGAGAAGGAAAGCCGTGCCTGGTTAAGGCTTGAGTCTGTTCCATTCTTCTTGTTATTTTATCCTTGTGTCGAAGGAACATAAGTTTTGGTGTTTAGCCACATAACTGCTGAAAATATGTGGCACATGAGTGTTGATGATATAGTTGCTTTTCTAATTTATTCCATAAATGCAGTAATCCTAGCACATCATATAATAGTTGGAATAGTGCATGGATGGAAATAAAACACATATTTATATTATTTTAGAGTATGAGAGAAATGGAATATTAGTGTCTTTGGTTGGTTGTTGTTGATTTCACCTTTTTTTGCGGGGGAGGATGAAGGATTTCAATTATTCCAAGTAACTAAATGGTTATAAACAAAACTTTGGGGCTGGGCATGTTGTCTAATTATGGCTATTTTTAAATTTTAATATCTTGGCATAAAATTACTTGTGTATGTTTGATTTTTATAGCAAACGTATTTTGCTATGTCTCAAAAGAAGGAAAATTTTAGAAGCTATCCTAGATACAATAGTTAGTGTATAACTTAGGGAATACTTCGACTTTACCAGTTTAAGATTTTCCTGAAGATATCTGCCAGAATGACCGTAGTCTTGGGGATGACTTTAAGAGAACAACTCAAAGGAAGTTTCATGTGGAGACAAGCGTGTGTGATCCCAGTGCAGAGCAAGACTTGAGTCCAGGTCCTACTTCCACTACTGGCTCTCTAGAAGTTTTTGGAGACAGGGTCTTTATCATTTCCCCTTAGTTGCTATTGTGTTCATATCCTAAGGCATTACTAATGTGAAATAAGGATGAAAAATCTCTTGGAAATATGTCGTCTGGGTGAAGAGTCAGCAAAGAGAATGGTCAGAGCTGGTAACATGAGCCTGAAAAACTTGATCATTTACATCAGTATCATTTTATCGACATCTGAATACATAGGTTGAAATAACTGGAAAAAGATGTCGAAGGCAGATCATGATAAGACATACATTGAATAAAATGATAATGATAACAATAATAAAAATCAACAGTCACTGATTGCATTGATATGTTATACATTGAGTTAGGAATTTCAGATAATTATTTATAGTCATTTGTATCTTTGCATATTTATAGCAGTAATTCTGTGAAATGGATTAAGAAATGCTTGTTCTAATTTTACAGATGCATAAATTGAGGATATGTTTTAGGTATTTTATTTAAGGTCTTATGGATTGAGTGTCTGCCCTTCATACAGACTTTAGTTAATTTAACACATGTTGATTTTCAGGTCTCTCTAGGCCAAGCAGGCAGAGTAGTCCACAGTGAGAGACAAGTCCACTCAGGAGAAAAATAAGGGATAGAGATAGAGATCTGGTGTTGGCCAAATTCACTCTATAGAATGAATGGCATTGTCTTGAAAGTCAATGTGAAAAAAGAAGGCAGCCTAGGAGTATAGTTGATAGTTAAGACAATGAGTTTCAGAATCAAACAAGCTTCAGGTGTCACTTACAACATACATACTGTGTCACTTTAAGCCTTGGGATACCTGACATTTTTTTTAATAATAGACTTGAGATATAATTCACATACTATACAATTCACCCTTTTAAAGTATATGATTCAGCAGTGCAACTATCACCACTATATAATTTCAGTACATTTTCATCACCCCCAAAAGAAAACCCATATTCATTAGATGTCACTGCCCATTTCCCCCTTCTTCCGCCCACCAGCAACCACTAATCTACCTTCTGTCCATACAGCTTTGCCTGTTCTGGACATTTCATATAAATGAAATCATACAATATGTGGCCTTTTGTGTATAATGTTTTCATTTAGCATAAATGTTTCAGGTTGTAACATGTAACAGTACTTCATTTCTTTTCATGGCCAAATAATATTCCATTATACAGTTATACCACATTTTGCTATCCACTCAGCAACTGATGGACTTTTGGGTTGTTTCCACTTTTTGGCTCTTATGACTGATGCTGCTATAAAAATTCAGATACAAGTGTTTTTGTGGATATATGTTCTCAATTCTCTTGATTATAACATCTAGTAGTACAATTGCTCTGTCATATGGTAACTCTATGTTTAAGATTTTAAGAAACTGCCAAACTTCTTTTCAAGTTAGCAGTACCATTTTACAATCCCACCAGCAAAGCAGAAGGGTTCTGATTTCTCTACATCCTCTGACTTTTTGTTTCTAGCCATTCTGGTGGGTGTGAAGTGGTATCTCACTGTGATTTTGATTTGTATTTCCCTAATGACTAATAATGTCAAACATATTTTCATGTGATCATTGGCCATTTGTACATCTTCTTTGGAGAAATGTCTTTCTTTGCCCATTTTTAAATTGGGTCATTAGTCTTTTTATTGTTGAGTTTTAAGAGTTCTTTATATATTCTGGATATCACTCCTTTAGTAGATATATGATTTGCAAATATTTTCTCCCATTCTGTGAGTTGCCTTTTAATTATTTTGATGGTATGCTGTGAAGTGCAAAAGTTTTTAAATTTACCATTTTTTCTTTTGTACCATGTTTTTGGTATCATATCTAAGAAATCATTGCCTAATCTCAGATTGTAAAAGTTTACTCCTGTGTTTTCTTCTAAGAGTTTCATAATTTTAGTTCTTATATTTAAGCCTTTGATTCATTTAAAGTTAATCTTTGTGCATAGTGTGAGGTAGTGGTCCAACTTTATTTTTTTGCATGCAGATGTGCAGTGTTCTGGGTGACATTTGTCGGAGATTATTCTTTCCCCATTGAAAGGGTGTCTTGGCACCCTTGTCAAAAATAAATAGACCAGGGCTTCCCTGGTGACGCAGTGGTTGAGAGTCCACCTGCTGATGCAGGGGACACAGGTTCGTGACCTGGTATGGTAAGATCCCACATGCCGTGGAGCAGCTAGGCCCATGAGCCATGGCCACTGGGCCTGCACATCCAGAGCCTGTGCTCCACAATGGGAGAGGCCACAACAGTGAGAGGCCCGCGTACCACAGAAAAATAATAAATAAATAAATAGACCATAAATATAATGGTTTATTTCTGGACTCTCAGTTCTATTCTTTTGACCTACAGTTTTATTCTTCTGTCCTTATGCAAGTACCACACTGTCTTGATTACTGTAGTTTTGTATTAGGTTTTTAAATTGGGAAGTGTGAGTCCTCGAAATTTCTTCTTTTTTTCCAAGATTGTCTTAGCTATTTTTGGTCTCTTCCATTTTCGTGAGAATTTTAGAATCAGCTTGTCAATTTCTGCAAAAAGTAGCTGGAATATAGATAATATATATTGAATCTGTAGACCAATTTGGGGGAGTATTGCCATATTAGCAATATTAAGCCTTCCAATTCATGAACGTGGATGTCTTTTCATGTATTTAGTTCTTTCATTTGTTTCAATGATGTTTTTATCATATTCAGTATAGAAATCTTGCACTTCATTTGTTAAATTTATTTCTAAATATTTTCTTCTTTTTAATTCTATGGTAAATGGAACTGTTGTCTTAATTTCATTTTTGGATTGTTCAATGCTAGAGTATAGAATTACAATAGATTTTTGGATGTTGATCTTGTATTTTATAGCCTTGTTGTACTCACTTGTTAGTTCTGATAGTTTTTTAGTGGATTTCTTAGGATTTTCTGTATACTGGGTCTTGATATCTGCTAATAGAGGTAGTTGTTTTACTTCTTCCCTTCTGATCTGGATTTTTGTGCTCTTTCACTCTCTTCTTTTCCTTTCCCTCCTTTCCACCTTTCACCTTCCTTCCTTCTGTCCCCCTCCTCTCTCCTTCTTTTTTTTTTTTTGCTGTGCTTTTTTCCTTATCATGCTGGCTAGAATTTTCAGTAATATGTTGAGTAAGAGTGCTTAGGGTGGATATCACTCTTTTTTCCCCATGATCCTAAAGAGAAAGCATTTATTTTTTTCACTATTAAGTATGATGTTAATTGTGGCTATGTAGATGGCTTTATCAGGTTGAAGAAGTTCCCTTTTATTCCTAGTTAATTGTTTTTATCCAAAAGGGTGCTGAATTTCGTCAACTGTTTTTCTGCATCTATTGATATGATCATGTGGTTTTTGTCCTTCATTATATTAATATAGTGTATTACATTGATTGATCTTTGTATGTTAAACCAAGCTAGCATTCCTGGGATGAGCCCCACTTGGTCATGGTGCATAATCCTTTCAATATGTTGCTAGATTGTTGAGGCTTTTTGCATCTATATTCATAAGGAATATTGGCTGGAAGTCTATTTTCTTGGGATTTCTTTGTTTCATTGTGGTATCAGGGTAATATTGGCCTCATAGTATGAGTTGAGAAGTGTTCCTTCCTGTTCTATTTTTTGGGATGAATTTGTGAATGAATGATGTTCGTTCTTCTTTAATGTGTGTTAAAATTATCTAATTTATTGGGTAAAATTTTTCATAGTATTCCCTCATAACTTCTGTGAGGTTGCCAGTAATGTCCCTCTTTCATTCCTGATTTTAGTAATGTGGGTCTTATCTCTTTTTATTTTGGTCAGTCTAGCTAAAATTTTATCAGTTTTAAAGAATTCTTTAAACAATCGACTTTATTTTCATTTATTTTTTCCATTGTTTTTCTATTCTCAATTTTATCAATTTTTTCTCTAATCTGTGTAACTTACTTTCTTCGCTCACTTTGGGTTTAGTTTGCTCTTTTTGTTTTTTAAGGTGGAAGATTAGGTTGTTGGTTTGAAATCTTTCTTCTTTTTTAATATAGGTATTTACATCTATTTCTCTCTGAGTGTTGCTTTAACTGCATCTTACATGTTTTGGTATATTGAGTTTTCATTTTCATTCAACTAAATTTCAAACACACTTAGAAATGTGGTGTTTAATTTTCACATATTTGTGAATTTCCTAAATTTCCTTCTGTTATTTACTTCTAATTTCATTCTTTTGTGATTGGAGAACATTCTTGACGTGGTTTTGGCCCTTTTAAGTATACTGAAGCTTCTTATATGGCCTAACATATGGTCCATCCTGGAGAATGTCCTGTGTGCATTCACTTGTGTGTTGAGCTTGAGGATTTTGGGGCTGATCAAGGAAAGACCAAAGCATGAGGTGGCTGTGGTACGCAGTGAGCTTATTGGGCAGTATTTGGACAGGGCTGCATGAGAGGGGAAGAGCCTCACAGCAGAAGATCTTCCAGAGACAGGGGCCACCATCCAAAAGGGGAAGAGGGTAAGTGAACTCTCAGAGAAGAAGGAAATGGAGAGGGGGCTTATGTGTCAAGGTGATGTCACTCAGCAGCAAGGTAAGGGGGTTTCTGAGTCAGAGAGCTCTGAGGGGCAGCAGTGGTTCCAGGTCCTTTACACCTACAGGGTTTGTCTCCTCTATGGCTTGCAGATATTGGGTGCAGTTTTGCAGGGTATACAAAGCAGACAGGCTCTAAAGGCTAAAAATATGTTTACTTTGGATATATTTTAAAGCAATTGGATATGTAAGAGTTTGAGTTTGGCTTTGGGTTGATGGTGCCAACTTCTTGTGAAAAAGTAAACAACGTGAGGGCCAATATACAGGGGTCACTTATAGAACAATTTGAGAAAAATGTGTATTCTGCGGTTGTTTGATGGAAACTTCTATAGACGTTTGTTTGTCTGGTTGGCCTATAGTGTGTTGGAGTCTTCTATTTGCTTTTGATCTTCCAGCTATTTGTTCACTCCCTTGCTGAAAGTGGGTTTTGAAGCTTCTATTATTGTTGAGTTGTCCATCCACTTTGTCCCCTCCCACTTCTCCTTTGCCTAGATAACTCCTTCTCATACCATAAACAGTCATTCAGGATTCATGTTTTGGGTCTGGATCTGCTGAGCAGGGGGTAACTTTACTGGTTTGGGCTGGTTTTAGTTTAAATTTTATTTTCTAGTCTTTCATCATAGGCCAGTGTGCACATTCTAATCCTCTGAAGGACAAGAATTTAAAGGAGCTAGGCCAGGAAGCATGAAGGGGCCATGCTACACTCAGAACCTCTCCCCTTTCCATATCAGCAGTAAGTCAGTGTTCAGATTGTTAGAAGTCCAAAACACTAAAAATATTGTTATGACCTCCCCACATCACCCCCATATTTTCATTCTGAAAACAAACAGAAAAACCCCCCAAAACAAAAAAAACCACTAACTTATTTAAAAAGGTATAAGTAAGCATACAATGGTTTGATTTTCTTCTATGGTGACTATGTTGATGCTTTTTTAAAAAATCAAAAACCAAAATCAAATGCTTTTCCCCCAATTGTCCTGTTTTTAGAACCTCTGCTTTACTGGCACGCTAAACACAATGTGTTGCCCACCATAGGATCAAGCACTGCAAGTCTCCTTTGCCCCCTAGGGCCTGGGTAGCAAGCATCTGGGGCGTGGCTACCACTCCCTCCTCCCAAGCCCATCGTAGATACCATCAAGGCCACATGTATATCCTCTTCCACTGAATGTCTGTTAATGTCTTTACCCATTTTCTAAATGCATTGTTTGATTTTTTTACTTTTGACTTCTGAGAGTTCTTTATATATTCTAGATACAGGTCTTTTGTCAAATATGTGGTTTGCAAGTATTTAATCTGTAATTTATCTTTTCATTTTCTAACGGGGTCTCCCACCATCCCTATGTTGAGGTATGATTGACAAACAAAATCATACAATATTGAAAGTGTACAATGTGATGATTTGATATACATTTAATGGGGTTTTCTTGAATAGCAGAAGTTTTACATTTTGAAGAGGTTCCATTTATCAGCTTTTCCTTTTATGGATTGTGCTTTTGGTATCAAATTTAAGAACTCTTTGCCAGGTCCTAGGTCTTGAAATAATAAATTTATCTTCTGTTTTTTCAAAAACTTTTATAGTTTTACATTTTTTTTTTCAATTCAAGGACATTCTTTTTTTTTTTTTTAACATCTTTATTGGGGTATAATTGCTTTACAATGGTGTGTTAGTTTCTGCTTTATAACAAAGTGAATCAGTTATACATATACATATGTTCCCATATCTCTTCCCTCTTGCTTCTCCCTCCCATTCATTCTTTTCCCAATTATTTTCTAACATTTAATTATGAAAAAAAATTAAACATGCAGGTAAGTTGAATCTGTTTTACAGTGAACATCCATAAACCTACCACCTATATCCTACCACTAACAGTTTGATATATTTGATTTATCATATTTATTTATGTGTTCATCTATCCATTCTCTATTCATGTTATTTGTTATAACAGACAAATGTTATTTCCTGATGCATTTCAAAAAAATCACAGACATAACTACACTTCCCCTCCAAAATACTTCAGCATGCACGTCAATAACTAGAGTTTAATATTTATCTCCAGTTCCTATTTTTTTCCTTTGAAGTGGCTATTGTAAATAGAGCTGCAATGAACATTTTGGTACATGACTCTTTTTGAATTCTGGTTTCCTCAGGGTATATGCCTAGTAGTGGGATTGCTGGGTCATATGGTAGTTCTATTTGTAGTTTTTTAAGGAACCTCCATACTGTTCTCCATAGTGGCTGAACCAATTCACATTCCCACCAGCAGTGCAAGAGTTTTCCCTTTTCTCCACACCCTCTCCAGCATTTATTGTTTCTAGATTTTTTGATGATGGCCATTCTGACTGGTGTGAGATGATATCTCATTGCAGTTTTGATTTGCATTTCTCTAATGATTAATGATGTTGAGCATTCTTTCATGTGTTTGTTGGCAGTCTGTATTAGTTTTACATTTTACATTTAAGTTCATGATCCATTTTGTGTTAGTTTTTGTATACCATGTAAGGTTTAGATTTTTTTGTTTTGCCTATAGGATATTCAGTTGCTCCAGCACCATTTGTTGAAAAGGCCATCCCTACTCCATCATGTTCCTTTTACATCTTTGTAAAAAATGAGCTGGGTTCATTTCTGGGTTCTGTATTCCATTCCATCCATCTATGTGTCTATCCCACAGTGTTGATTACACAGTGTTGATTACTGTGTTGATTACAGAAGCTCTAAAGTAAGCCTTAATATTAGGAAGAATGATTTTTCTTGCTTTATTCTTTTTCATAATTATTCTGGCTATTCTAGGGTCTTTCCCTTTCAATACAAATTTTAGAATAACGTTGTCCATATTTACAAAGAAGCTTGCTGAGATTTTGATAGAAATTGCATTAAACCCTTAGATCAGTTTGAAGACAGCTGACATCTTCACCATGTTGAGTCTTTCAATTTATGAACATGGTATGTCTCTCCAATTATTTAGGTCTTTTTTGACATCTTTCATCAGTATTTTGTAATTTTCAGTGTACAGAACCCATACATGCTCTGTTACATTTACACCTAGATATTTTAATTTCTTTGGAGCAGTTGCAAATGGTATTGTGATTTTGTTTTGATTTCTACTTGTTTGTTGTTAGTATATATAAATACAATTGATTTTGTATGTCAATCTTGTATCCTAGCTCCTATCCATTCCTAGTTTGCCAAGAGATTTTATCATGAATACGTATTGAATTTTGTCAAATGCTTTTTCTTCTGCATCAATTGACATGATTTTTTTCTTTAACTTGTTGACATGGTGGATTACATTTATTTTTGAATATTGAAACAGCCTTGCATACCTTGAATAAATCCAGTGTGTTTGTAGTATATTATTCTTTTTACACATTGCTGGATTTGATTTGCTAATATTTTGTAGAGGATTTTTGTGTCTAAATTCATTAAAGATATTGGTCTATAGTTTCCTTTTTTTGTCCTTTATTTGGTTTTGGTATTAAAGCAATACTAACCTCATAAAATGAGTTGGGAAGCATTCCCTCCTCTTCTATTTTCTGGAAGAGATTATGTAAAACTGGTGTCAATTATTCTTTAAATGTTTGGCAAAATTCTCTAGTGACACTTTCTGGGCCTAGAGATTTTGATTTTTAGTATTATTTTAATGTGAACTTATCTGTACCCATAAGAATAAATGGAACCCAGGAAGACTGTGTTCAGGAAAGTCTGGAGAATTTTGGATCTCAGTTAATATTGTATGTCACATGTGTATATGACACATTAGCCTGTGTTCTTCTTGAGAATAGCCATGTATGTTGGTCATTGTTGGGATCTCAGCACCTAGGACAGCACCTGACACATAGTAGGTGTTCAGTGTAAGATTGCTGAATAATTGAAACGACTCTCAGCACTCTGCTGCAGATTGGAAGCCTGATGCTGTTAGAGGGCAGCATGGAGGCACCCAAATCTTCTTTGGGGGTGGAAAAATCTTTTGGGAAGAAGGGAGGAGTAGATAGTACTTATGGTTCCATTTTTTACCTCTTATTTGCCTAAGCTGCTTCCAAGCAGGCTGTGATCAGCCATACCACCTACAGCAACCCAGTGTGCTCAAGAATTTGAAGAGCATGGGGCTGCTGGTGGGGCAGCAGAGTGTGTCGGGGTAGGACTAGGGTTGGTTGCAGACTGGTGTTCCTTCCTGTTCTGGGTGCCTCCTTACACAGAAACAAGCTCTGAGAATTCCACCTTAAAACAGATGATGAACAAGAGATGAGAATGTATTGAGATTAAGCATAACTTATAGAGTAATAATTCTCAATTATTTATTGATGAGTAGTCTCAGGCTTGCAGAAACTATTGACTTGCCTAGGTCTCTCTGAATTTCGAAAGCTACACCAAGGTGCTTGCCACTTCAACTGCAGTTTCTAGTCTGTTAAGTGGTTTGTTCTGACATCCCTTAGATTATACAGTTATAGATTTCCTGCCAGAGCTACATTTGTGTTTGGGTGTACAAGAAAGCACAGGCATGCATGAGGAAGTGCATAGGTTTTTAGATATTGCTACTGGGGAGCCAGTTCATGACAGTAAGTTCTCGTGCTTTGCACATTTCATGGTATAGCAGAATGTCTGGGTTGTTAAATTAATAATTATTATTACTCTCTACTGGGACATCTTGGGACAGTTAAATTCTTTGGTTTTTTCTTCTAATGCTATCTGTATTAACTGCTATTTTTATCAATAGATTTCTTTTTTTTTTTTAGCACCTATCTATCTGCATTATTCTCTGGACAATCATGGACAGCTTTAAGAAATATTTTATTATGCTCACTTGCTCTTTGTTTCTCAGCTAAATGTGAATTCATTTGTTTGTAATTTGAGGATGTGGGGATTTTATTGATTATAAAGGCAATGGGCTTTATGCCAGGTTTATTTGTAGTGTCTAGAACAATACTTTCAGCACGATAATTGCACAATGTTGATTCGTCAATATGTAAGACTGATGATAAATACTTAATTTCCAGGGCTCTGTCCTATTAGAAAACATTCTGGTACAACTCAGTGAAAGTTCTCTCCTTGCAAGCACCTTTACCTGAGTTCGACCTGAACCAAACATTCTATTTTCTACCTGAGTTAATCCACTCTCTCCTTTATGCCATCCCTGGGCATGTGCATACCTCCCTCTTTACACAGCATGTTGGAATTATTTGTTTGCATGCCTCTCTCTCTTACTGGATTGAGAGTTCCTTTTGGGAAGGATCCATCTATCTTTAGTGCCTAACACAATTTCTAACTCTAGAATAGAAGCTGAAGGAGGGCAGGATCACTGTGCATCCACCACCTAGAACAGCGCCTGGCATGTGGGTAAGCACTCACTACCTATAATTGAGTGAATACATCAATGGTGATAGTTGGTGCTCAGAAAATCTTTGCTGAGTTAATGAATTAATGTGTATTTGTGCAACAAGTTTCATGGGCAAAAATCACATTGTTTCATAACCCAGAGGCAGTGACTGCACACGGGATACATATGCCTGGACTTTCTTTCCAAGGTGACCCCTCCCGCCATCAAGAACATTGAAAACCTGGTAGTAAACAAGATTTGAAAGGTAAAAAATCAAATTATCATTTGATGACAGAATAGGGAATGGAGCCTGGAGGGTGCTGTTAGATAAAATGGATCTTTTTTAACTCTATGAATTTCAGTGCATGTAGACAGAGCCTTTGAACACTTAGGAAATGTTGCCCCAAAAGTCTTATAAATGTGTTCTTGTACACAACTCATTTCTCAGGTTATTTAGGAAAGAGAAGAGGAGTTACATGTGTAGTAGATGTGTAGTTTTTATATCTCTAAACTTTCCTGATCTCCTATTTGGGGCATTTTAGCAGTTTATTAACAGGTCATGAATCATCTTAGGAAACTCAGAAATCCAATGTCTTCTGATGGCTTGCTTTCTTTTTCCAATAATGGGTGAACATTTGTGTTTTTATCTACCTACGAAAGAAATCTAATAGTTGAAAAACTAATTAAGAATACAGCCATGAGGGCTTCCCTGGTGGCGCAGTGGTTGAGAGTCCGCCTGCCAATGCAGGGGACACGGGTTTGTGTCCCGGTCCGGGAAGATCCCACATGCCGCGGAGCGGCTGGGCCCGTGAGCCATGGCCACTGAGCCTGCGCATCCGGAGCCTGTGCTCTGCAACAGGAGAGGCCACAAAAGTGAGAGGCCTGCGTACCGCAAAAAAAGAAAAAAAGAAAAAGAATACAGCCATGATTATTTAAAAAATGAGCCATATATATATATTTGAATCATCATGCAAAAGAAAACAATAAAACAGAATGAAAAATGAACCCAAAACCTACCTGCTCTGTCCAAACATGTCTCATTGGCTTATAGGCTTGCCAAGGATGGGAACAAGATGTGTGTGGGGATTGGAAAGTCCATAGAGAGGCCCATAAGGCAGGATGCAGGCACGGGAGTGATGCCTCTGTTACTTCTTTACAACGTGACCAAAGGAGACTGTGTCTGGCATTAACGAGCTCTCCAGAGCTGGAGAGTTTGCATCCCTTAACAACAGCAGGTGGCTTTTGTTTTGATTGGATAGGGGACATTCAGATAGGTCAGTTTCTTCCAAATTGTTTCTTTCCACTACTTTTGGATGTGTTGTACCTATTTTCACTTTCTAATTCCTAAATCCTTGGTCTACTTTCTTTTGTCTTTTATCTTCTCTCTTTCTCTCTCTCTCTCTCTCTCTCTCTCTCTTTTTCCAGGGTTCCTATCTTCCTGTTTCAAATGTTTACAATGAGTAATGGCCTTGATCATGAGTGTCCCTCTTCCAGTCCATGCGTGCCTTTTAGGAAGAGGGTTGTGCCATGAGTTTGTGGAATTGGTGAGAAGCAGAGTCATGTGGTAATCCAGAGAAAGATGAAAGGAATTGTGCAGCTCAGGTAGGCAGAGGGCTCTATTGACTTTTGGAGCTAGAAGAGCTGAAGCGTTGTAGAGAGATCATGGCTGTATGTTCAGGAAACTTTTAAACTAAATCAACAAAATGCTATCAGATAAAGTCTTCACACGAATACCACTAAAAATTTCAAATTTTCTGAGAACACTCTGTTGTTCTCATGTATTACCTGTCCTTATACTTCATGTAACTTATCAGTTGTAAATATATAATTGTAATTGTGGTTGCTTTCTTTCACACTCTCATGTAAACGCCATGAGAACAAGGACTGATGTACATGTCCACAGCACTTAGAACAGGGCCAGGCATGCAGCAAATGCCCAATGAGTATTTGTTGAATAGATGAGTGCCACCCTGTTCCTATAATCCATCCTGGATTAAATAGAAGATAGAATTTGTCATCTGAAAGGCCTGAGTTTTAGCTCTGACTCTACCTTGTGGCAGTGGGTCCATGCCGCCTAACCCCTCTGAGCCTGTTTCCTTGTGTGTTTAATAGAATTTCTCTGGAGGCTCCTAAAATAGAACAACGAAGCGTTTGGATGGAAGCTTTGTGGATGGATGCCCTTCTCACCTTCATGCTGTTTTTTTCACCATCCCCTCCCTACCCTCTGCCTTCCAATGGCTACTCTTCAAATCATGGCTCTGTTTAGCTGAGCATTAGAGTTGAAGTGGGGAAAGAATGAACATTTTTGCAATGGTGATTCTTTTTCATTATAAAAATCTGCAGAAATGTAAAGCACAACTGTCAAGCTTGTGAAACGTAGGCTAAGACTAGTGTCCCCACGAGCTGCCATGGGACTGCTGAGACCAGACAATAGGCTGCCCATCCCCGTCTCCCAGCAGGGTCCGCAGTGGTAAAACCTGAGTGAGATGGGAGGCAGGAGTGGGTGATGGGTGGTGTGGGGAAATGCACTTTCTGAGTCACAGAGGAAATGGGCACTTCAAACTGCGGGAAGGCTGGGCCTCGGGACAAAGGAGGTGACAGCTCTTGTTCAGCTCCCTTCCCAGTTCCTCCCACGAAGAAGACAAGACACAAGACCAGGAGTTGGTAAAGCAGGAGGTAAAGTTTATATACAAGAATATAATGTTTATCTGAAATATTTACAGTGTTGGTTAAAGCAGTATTTTTACAACTTTTTCAGGTCAACTACTATGTATATTACAGGTAAGCTACAATGGTTTAATTTGCAAAATTAAGTAAAAAAAATGTTTTAAACAAAGCTTAAAGTACTCGGGTCAATCATAACATCAGTCTGTCTTGCCCTTTATTTGAAGAACTCATGCTACGGTGGTTAATGTGGTTTTTATAAATGGAAGTACTCTACCTGGAAATGCAAAATGCAATACATGCTAGAGTTGTAAGTTCCCAACAGGGATGTAAAATGACAGGTGAATCGTTATAAGACTTAGGTGCTGAGTGTCAGGCTGGAGCTGAGAGAGAAGTTGAGATAACAGCCAGCTTTATCTCAACTGGGTTTTGGACCCACAACAGAAAAGTGAAAGTTTGGGCCACATAGGAAAGTAAAGCTATTTGCACATTATGGCAACCTCAGCAGAAAGTGAAACTCGGTTGACCCAAACCAAACAACCAAAAAAAAATAAAACCCAAGTCACAGTTGCACGTATTCAAAACTAGCTTTTCAGTGAGCTATTTTAAAACTTCATAAAAATCTTTGTGATTTTATTAGTTGGAAGATTTCTACAAGATTTGGGTGGGTTTTTCCTTTATGTGAAAACAACTATTTGTTCCTGAGGCCTCCTGGGGCCTTATAACTCAGAAAATGCCAGGGGTGCAAACGTGCAAAAGACAGGGGAAAGCCGCTCCAGGCTGGGGCCGGAGCTGCAGGGACTGTGCTTGGGAAATGAGTGCTGAGGTCCCACAGCAGAAGTGGAAAGGGTCAGCAGAGCCCGGGGGATGGCCCCGGGACTAGCACTGCAGCTTGCGGATGCTGCGGGAGATGCGCTTGAACTCTCTCTGCCCCTTCTGCCACCGCTTCACAGAGGTGATGACTAGCTCTCCGCCCAGTTTCTGCCCCATGACCAGGTAGGGTGCATTGATGTCATTCATCTCCTCGCACGTGCACTGCAGGCTGTCTTTGAGCCACAGCACCGACTTCTTCAGGTCCCTCTCGGACACACCGTTCAGCTTGTAAATGGTCTTGCTCTTGGTCTCCAGGATGATTTTGGTATCTCTGTTGATGTAGGTGATCTCCTTCACTTTTATTTTCAGTGCTACGAAGACAAGAGAGGACAGAGTGATAAGGAGGGAACACATCCCACTGCATATTTGTGACTCGGCTTGGGAGAGGGAAGAAGAGCTTCCCAGGGCTGATGGGACTGTCAGGGGCTGCGGGTAGGGGGTTGGGAGCTGAGGGCAGCAGGTGGCTCCATTTCTAAAGCCTCAAAGGGTTTGTCAGGCACTTTGTTTCAAACCAGCCATCCTTTAAAAACTCTCTTTGCGGGGACTCAATTGACTTTTCTTCCTCGCCCTTGTGTTCTTGTGTTTGTACGTAGGCTGCCTGTGGTGTGTGCTCTCCTTGACAAATGACTTTCCCTATTGGAAACTTCAGCATGAAAAGAAATGCCTGACTCTTAGGTGAAACACGATCCTTCTGTGGCCGTAAACGTTAAACTCAATTTATTACGTCGGAGAGGTTTTTGGATAAACCTGTAAGGAAATTATATCACAAAATCATTGTTTTCTAAAGAACAAACTACAAGGAAGGAGAATTGATCTTACAGCTGCATTTGATTTGGTAAAGTAACTCAGAAAAAACAGCCAAGACTCTTTTTAAGAGCACAACATGTTTAGCTGTAAAAGTGTTTTTCTGAAGACCTCATCCTCATATGCTATCATTTGCCTGTCCGAGGCCAAGGCGTTTACAGATCATATATGTACTGTTTCCAAGATGGATATGTAGACTCATTAGAATGCTAAGACCAAAAGTAAGTGGTTTACGATAAAAGACACATTTTATAGTCATGAACAGTATGCTTTGGGAAAGACAACCCTACAAACATACATGCTGGAATTAAATTTCAAGACTCCATGAGGCAGGGAAAGGATAGAATTTTAAGGTTGGAAGGGATCATCCAGTTAAAATCTCTTCTTGGTACACAAAGAATCTGAAATCCAGAGAAGTTTAGTGACGTAACATGAGGTCACCCAATTAGGCTGTGCCCTGGCTGAATCTAATTCTCAGAACTCTGGTCCCCAAACCTCCTCCTGTAACACCACTGTGATCTCTTAGGCATAGTATCGAATTTCTTGTCCTGGTTGGTGCCTTAATACTCCCACTGTAATGTGTCTTCAGACCCTTGGTGACATTAACAATTGTTCCATATAGATGACATGCAGGTGTGACTTCCTGACTCTGATGGAGTTTAATACATTGTTTAAATTAGTAATAGAGAAAGAGGGTTTTTTGTATATATCACTGTTCTGGAAATTTCTTCCTCTTTCTTTCTTTCTCTCTCAGAAGAAGAATTTGACTAAACATGGCTTTTCTAGTCAACCAGGAAATGACTGAGGCTCAACCAGGTAAATCAAGGATACTGGGACTTGGCCAACCATTATTTGTTTGATATGCATCTGGGCTGTAGTACTGAGTTCTCAGGGTTTATCATGAGATAAGCCACATGGCAATGTCACATGGTCCTATGGCCTCTGCCTAAGGGCTGGGAGTGGGGAAGGTATATGGTGGGAGAAGTGATTGTAATGTTACCTGGGAGCCTCCTCCATAGCACAGACAGAGCGTATGTGAGATTTCGCCTGGTCAAATTAGACATTCTTGAGCTCCAGATATCAGAAGAACCATCACTTTTGTCAAGGGGGGAGATTTATTACTCATCTTTCTCTAGCTATGAAATAACCAACTTTGTAAGAGCTTACCATGGGAAAACTTCAGACATTTCCTCCCTGGGTTTCCAGCTGGGACCAAATATAGGGAATCAAAGCCCTCAAATAACTTTTCCTGCCCTGGAAGATGTGAACGGGGATGCCACACATGGTAGGAGGCAGGGGTGTTGATACTGTCTGCTCCAACAATAGGCTGCATACAGAGGCAGGCAGTTCTGGGCTATTCTTTCTTCACCAGTACTTTCCCCACTGTAATAAGGAGGTCTTCTCCATATTCCCTGTACTCCAAGTGCAGTGGGGAGAGTGTCATGCTTTCATGGATGATTCAGATTTCTACCCTTGTTCCTTCTACCCTTTCATTACTCCTCCAGAGTACAGAGGCGATGTGGAGAACCACTTATAAACCAGTATAACACGCACCCCCTAAAATTTACGTTCATTATCCTCTTTGGGACAAACTGAATATGGAGAAATAGAAAACAAAGCTTGTGAGGTATCTGCATGTGTGATACCTTAAATGTAATGACTTCCATGTTGTTTTGAAAGGCTCTCTCCTCTAAGGAGAGAGAATGTTGAACACACACACACACACACACACACACGCACACACACACACACACACACGCACATACACACACACACATATTTTTTTGGCCTAAGTCTTGATACAGCATTCTTAGGAAGGAGGTCTTCTGTAAGGTAAGCCACAAAGCAAGCTGGTAATGTGTGTGTGTGCACGTGTGCTCTAATTTCAACTTTTATGGAGCTCCACTAAACTTTTTCATGGAAGTCAGGAGAGTGATCTGTACTAAATCTAGTGCAAATGCCATAACTTGACAGAAGAAAATGATATTTTATATACATTTTATATAAACTTTATTAAAATTATATTAAAAAATTTTGTTCTTAATCAAATCCTGTAGCATGGAAGCTAAGAACCGTGTTTTGGGCAAGGCTCTGGAGCTTGAGTTGCTGCTGCCAACATGCCTGGCCCTCTCCTACTTTGAGAGTTGTATGTATTAGAATATAGACATTTGAAACCCTATCATCCATCTGTGGCTCTCACTGAGGGGAAGGACTGGCTAGGACTTGGAGTTACCTCCTTCCTTTCCCCTTCCTCAGCCGTTTGAAGCTTCTTCTATAGCTACGGCTGTCCCAGGACCTGCTAAGGTTAAGCCCAGGACCCTTCCTGCAAGAGACCTGGGGTTGTAAGGGGCAGTGATTGGGTTGTTTCCAGTTTCAGGGACCTGGCCAGGTCTGAGATTTCTGGGCGGGCAAGCTGTAAGGAGAGGGTGGGAGGGCAGTCCTCCACAGTGGGCGCTGGAGTGATTTCTCTGTCTCCAGGACTTAGTTGAGTATGTAGAAGTGTTCATACAGATCTGTTACAGTCTGTTATTGTTTGCTAGAACAGGGACCACATCTGTTTACCAGTAAATTCAACCTTCGGCCTGAATAAGTACTTTTAAATACCAACCCCTCAAACACACCCGAAAGTGCCGGCTCTTGGAATGGGAGGAAAACACGAATGTCTCAGGTGTCTCGGCAAAGTTCCTGGCGACCCCCAACTCCTCCCCCAACACAGCACTGATCTGTGTCTAGCTGGCTCCTCTGCTCCCCTTGGAGGGCTGAGGACACAGATGAGGTGCTGCTGGAGCTCTGGGTGGACAGTCTCCAACCCTCCTTCCTCTTATAGTTCTTTCTTAAGGGGAGTGACCCACACGCCGTGGAACTTGGGTAACATACCTCGCACATTATTTACGGTCCTCCAGAACCTTGTCATCACGGCACCTTGCATGGATCTTGCCAAAGTAAACTCCTAGCTTTATTGTTTCTTCTTTTTAAATTTAAGGAAACTCTCCCCGACATATTATTAACCAGTACCTTGGATATACTCACTGATGGTGGAACATGGGAAGCAGAGTATCATGGGTTACGAATAACGTAAAAATATTTGTTTGGCACTGGAGTCAATTTCAATTTTTGGCCAACTTCATGCCTTGAATCTGTTTTGCTGAGGCTAATATTTACATGTTCTCATCCCTGGGACACATGTTAAGTGACTAAAAGAGAACATGGTCCAAGATTATGCTTGCTGGCAAGAAAAAGCCATAGTGAAATGAAAAATGTGCCATCGGAAATTCATAATGTGAACAACTCTCATTATTTGATTATTGCTTAACAGAGCAATGACTCTCACCTTAAAAGATACAACTCGATACAAGATAGTTACATAGGGAGGAAACTAGGATAACACAGATGATTAGCTCAAGGAAAGATGAGCTGTGATGATATGTCACCCAAACTTTATCTAGTAACATCTTAAAGAATTGTACCTTTAAGTTGTACTGGGCAATAAAACTTCTGTTGTTGGTGGTGTATTACTTACCAAAATCATTTTTACAAAGAGTTTCCATTATGTCGTTGTCATCTTCGTTTTTATTTTTGCAGGCTTCACATACCTTTGGAGCTAGAAACGTGAAAAGTTAGTAAGTTTGCTTAAAACGAAACAGCAGGTGGCATTTGTAAACAACTCACAGGGGCTTATTCAGGCAAGAGTAGCAATTGTCCTGTAAGACCCCAGCTTCTGCCTCATTTATGAAAGAGGGACCACTCATTCCTAACAGAATCTCCCATGCCTCCCATCTTTTTGACAGGCAAAAATGCCCACATGCTGTGTTTCATGTATGACGACTCCCCAAGCAAAGGGCGCCCTGGTGGAGTGTGCAGGTGCAGCCGCAGGTAACTGAGACAGGCTGCAGCTTTTCACTCTTCCTCCCACTCCTGGGACAAACTCGGTCTCTGAAAAAGTTAGTCCCAAAGCCTCTCTGAGGAGAAAGCACCAAAAGACCCTTAAGGGATTTTGGAAAACTAGCAGCCACAAACTACGGCCAGAAGATCGTCTTTCTCAGCTGCAGGTCACTGGTGCAGCCTGGCCTCTGCTGGGCTCTTCAGCTGACCTGTCTCTCAGGGGAGTCATTTCAAGATATTTTCAGGTCTGGACAGGGTGGGGTGGCTAGCATTGTAAGGCTCACATCTGGGTTCTTCCCCCTTGGAAGCACACCTTGCTAATGACTATAGCCTGCTCTAAATGGTTCTGTATCACCTCGTGCTTTCTGCCAAGTTTGTGCTTGAGTTAAGCAGCATTTATTTCACTGTTATCTTCATCCCTGGTGCAGATTCTTCTTGCCTCTCTTTGCCTGTTTCAGACTCTCGAAAACAAACAGACAAAACAACAGCAACAACAAAACCCAAACAAACAAAAACCCAAAGCTTCTCCTGAAGCCCATGAAAATCTGACCAAACCCAGGAAGGTGCACTAGCACAATCATGAAAGAGCCTGCTAAAGGCTCCTCTAAAAGAGTCTGATTCCTTGGGAAAAGGGAAAAAAGAAAACATTCATTTTCTCCCACTTATAAATGTACTAATGTTGTCTTTAAAATTTAGGTGAAATTTCATTAATATGAAATTGCATTTCCGCAGGGAAAAAAGAACTATATGACTCATTTTAGAAGTTATTTATCAAATAAGAAAAAGCGCAGAGCAGATTTTGAAACACGTAAACTTTTATCTTGAAGGGAGAAATGACTTTTTCGAGAAATGTAATATATAATGTTGGTGGGACTGTGAAAAATAAAAACAAAAGCAACACACATAAAACTGCCCTTAACTCCTCTGTCTCAAACAAAATGAAACTTTTCCAATTAGGAGCTCTAGGAGTGTATATAAAATGTTACTAACCTGTGTTGGTTGGTCTGTGGTATATGTTGGACAAATGTTTGAAATATGCCAAACATTTGCAATAAATTATAAATCTAACCAATAAGATGATTGCAAACTCACGGTGCCTGCCAGGAAAGATTGCTAAGCAACTTTGCATTTTCTTTAACTAATGATGGCTGTAGGAAAACAATTAGAGATGGAAAGGGAGATGCTGGTGGAGCCCTGAAAGGGATTAGGAAGCCCCCTTTCCATCCCGGGGGAACCTAAATCAGCTCAGACACATTGTATATGTTTTCCTTTCAGAAAGACTATCAAGCGCCCATGAGGTTTTCATTGCTTTGATGGTTTCTGCACAGGAACTCCCCCACTATTTTCTAAAAAACTTGGGAAACTCTCTTTTGCACGATTTTCTCCAGTTAATTAAAACCACTCCTAAGATAAAAGCTGATTAGTGATAGAAAAATGATTCCTGGAGATTCCCTTTGTGCCCTCTTTCTTGGACCTCTGGGCAGTTAACAATCAATGCTCAATTTTCAACACGCATGAGCCAGTCCTGCTTTTTATTTACAAAACCTAAATCGGCAAAGAACAAAGAGTGCCTTAAAAGACTATCTGTTTGCACATTTTGGCGATCGTGCCTGTAGGGAATGTCCCTGTGCCTAGAATCCTGCCCAGTGGTAAGAACGTGCTGCGTGAGGCTGAGGCCAGCGTGCTCTGGCCAGGGTGCTCACCGCCAACTCCTCCTAGCAGGACCACTTCCAACAGTCTCAGTTGCGGCCCCCGTGCTAGCATCTTCAAAACGAATTGTACATATACCTACACGGGAAAGATCTCTTCCAGTTCTACGTTTTCTCCCCTCACCCCCCTTTTAAACTGTCCCTAAGAAAGAGCAACTGGTACAACTCGGGAAGGGAATGAGAGACTTGGGTGTGTGTTTGGGCGGGGGGGGGGGCGCGGTTATCTCAGATTTGTCACGATGACACACCAGGGCAAGGAGAGCGTCTGCCCTGCCCGGGACTGGCACCCCCGGTGGGGAAGCATCGGGATGTGGGGCGGGGGCCGCGAGAACACCCCCGGAAAGTCTTAGCGGAGCTGGTGCGGGGGGAGTGTAATAAGGAGGAGGGCTTACCTTCCTCGGTGGCCGGCAGGAGGTGGTCGCTGCTAGCGAGGGGGATGCAGAGGTCGTTGTCCTGGGGGAAACGGTCGCACTCAAGCATGTCGGGCCAGGGGAAGCCGAAGGCGGACATGACCGGAGCGCAGCGGTCCTTCACCTGCACGCAGAGCGAGTGGCACGGCTGGATGGTTTCGTCCAGGTCATCGAGGCAGACGGGGGCGAAGAGTGAGCAGAGGAACTTCTTGGTGTCCGGGTGGCACTGCTTCATGACCAGCGGGATCCAGGCGCCCGCCTGCTCCAGCACCTCCTTCATGGTCTCGTGGCCCAGTAGGTTGGGCAGCCGCATGTTCTGGTACTCTATGCCGTGGCACAGCTGCAGGTTGGCCGGGATGGGCTTACAGTTGCTGCGCTTGTAGGAGAAGTCAGGCTGGCCGAAGAAGAGCCCGCGCGCGGAGCCCAAGCAGCAGTGCGAGGCGAGGACGAGCAGCAGCAGCGAGCCGGGACCCTGCGGCATCGTGGGCGCGCGACCCCCGGTGGGGCGGAGGGAGCCAAGGCGGGGAAGCGCGAGGCGGCAGGGGCCGGGAGCTCTTTCCGGCTCGCTCTTTGCGCTCGGCGCGGCTCGGGGCCTGGGAAGCGGGCGGTGGGAACGCCGGGACGCCGGACGCGCGGACTGTGGCGGCGAGGTGCTGTGCGTTCGGCTCAGCGCAGCAAGTACGCGCGCAGCTCCAGGGGGCTCCGACCCGAGGGAGCAGAGTGAGCCACTGCTGGGGCCAGGCCAGCGTTTTCTTGGCCTTTTTTATGCAAATCTGGAGGTGGGGGGAGCGAGGGAGGAGCCAGTGGAGAGTAATCCGAGGAGGTTTGGTCACTATTCTCTGGGTCTGGTTTTCCGTTAAGAATGCCCCTCACGTGCTCCCTGGAAGGAAATTCTGGCTGCGCCCCACCGACCCCCGTTCCCCCCGTCCCACAAGATGCTGCCAAGCGCGCGCTCTAGGGCTGCTGTGAACAACAAACAAACAAATAGACCAGCCTTGCAGCTGCGCCCCAACAGTGAGCGTGCGGAGCACGGGCTGCGGGAGATAGGGGGACGTGACCAGCGGCCTTGTCGCCAGGTCCCTGAGGGAACGCGCTCCGCCCCAGCGAGGCCCGGGCTTGGGTTTGTTTCACCCCAGCACGAAGTTTCTGCTCGGGCTCCGGGTCTGCGGGGCGGAACTGCGTTCCAGGCAGTAGCGAACCAGCAGCCGGCAGGCTCTTTGTGCCTCTGGCCCGCGCCAGGGCCGTCTCGGCCCGGTTGCTCTCCTCTCGGATCCCCAGCCACGGTTCCCAGCCTGGCCCAACACGTACAGTGGCTCCCGCCTGCCCTTTCAAATATCAGAATTTATATAAGTAGAGTCGTATGAGCAAAACTTTTACATGAAAAAGGAAATATCAATAAAACCTTGGGGGTGTTGTTTTGCTGGGTAAGTCTAGAAAATTTGGCCATTGTGGAAGCGCCTCTACAGTTTCGTCAGAATCACACACGACTGCCCACCATTTCCCGGTTTGGGAGAAGAGACCTGCCCTCCCTGCCTAAAGGAACGGGTTGACTCAAGGCTCGAAGGCCCCACGCATCCTAACCCACTCAGGCCCTGGCGGCGGGCGCTGAGGAGTGTGTGCCCTCAGGGCACGGTTTGGAAGGGCTGGTTCCCCGCACAAGGGACTGGTAGAAAGTGCCCCAGGTGGGCAGGCTGGGAAGGGGTGGGGGCAGACGAAGAAGCCCTGCTTAGACATACACGAAGCCTGGGCAGAGGCGGCTCCTTCATGCTACATATGACGGCAGGCACCGGGTGTACGGAGGCGAACAGGCAGAGGGCCTGTGCAGTCACGGAGCTGGGAATCTCGTGCCCCGGAGGACTCCAAACTAAGTTCACAGCTGTAAACCGGCACTAGGGTGTCAGCAGAAGGAAGGTGTGTGTGTGTGTGTGGGGGGGCTCCTTTCTTCTAATCGCCCCGAGTTTCCCCTTGTGGCTGATCGTCTCCTACGTCTCAGCCACCACTCCCCCCCCC
>NW_006793744.1:1959192-1970086 GCF_000442215.2 Lipotes vexillifer
CCCCGCAGGTTGGCATTGCAGCTCCAAAGAGAGAATCCCCGGAGAGCGAGACTCCAAGGTTCTTTCATATGGAAGGTGGGCGCATTGTTATCACTTCCCGGTCACTTAGAGCCGGAAGATGCTTTGGCCTTGGCGGCACCCCAGGCCCAAGTTGCCCGGCTAGCTTTGTGGTCCCACTGCTTAGAGGACGGGGTTAACGTGGGATGGCGAAAGCCCACTTAGTGTTTTCTCTTACCCCATCCTGGCCGTGAACCCACCAGGAAAATCGCCACCTGGAAGGAGAGTATCTTTTGATTCTGACCCAATAATTTGGGTCCTTAAAGCCCCAGCTTGCGTCTTGTCTCCTTTGACGCTGGTGCTCTGCAGGAGAAGGGCCGGGGGCGGCAGCAAAAGGCCGCTCTTCTGCCGAATGGGTCCTGGGTATTTTCGTGTCTAACTAAAGCACTAAGATGCCTAAAAGCCCCGCTCCCCAGTACAAATTACTTTGAAAATAAACCTCAAATAAAACGGAAGCACACCGAACCAAGCAGCTAATCAGAGCCTGAGCTCTGAGAGATGCTAGGACTTGGGCCCGGGGCTGGGATGAGGGCCCTCCCGCCTCCACCGCCCCCAGCCCCAACGCCTTCCCGTGGGTCTCCTCCTCTTCTCAGAACCCCTCGGAGGTCAAGGAGCCCGGGGCACAAGGAGCCCGAAGCCGGTCGGGCTGCTTCGAGGCGGTGCGCGGCCGTGCACCCGAGAGAGGCTGGGGGCCCAGGAGCCCTTGGGGCCCGCGCGGCCGGACGCATTGTTTCGAGAATCCGCTGCCTCACTGGCCGCCAGGGGGCGTCGGGAGCCGCACTAGGGGCTCCATCTCGGCCGCGCCTAGTTTCGCGCTCTGGCCTGCCTGGTTCCGGGGTCGCGGCCCCTCCATGCACCCGCGCAGCCCATCCTAGACCTCACCCTGCATAGGCCGCGTCTTCCTCCCCCACCTCGGGTCGCCGCCCGCTCCCTTTCTCTATCGCCGCTCGTTAGCGCCTGGCCAAGCGCGTGCGCGTGTGACAGGCGCACCAGCCAGACGAGCAGATTTCAGACGAACAGAATAACCTCTCACCGAGGCCCGGACGCGAGCGCGGACCGTTGTCTGTGTGACAAATGCTGGAACACAGATGCTTGGCGCGTCTCCCCCGCCCGGGTCGCTGTGCTACCGCAGAGAGATGGGAGCATGTGGTGTAGCCCAACGGCACCTTCAGTAACCCGGACTCTTCTGCCCTCCATGCCGGCCCTTGGGCCTACAGGTCTCCTCCGATCCATGCAAGTTATCAAAATCCGCCAAAGGCTTTTGTTTTCCACAACTGGAGAGCCAAATGCTTACCCCTCTCACCCCTACACCCCCCACTCCTCCGGGGTCTATTTAGTACTTGCCGTTTTTTAGGAATGGAGACTATTTGCCCAAACCCAGGATAAGTAGTGGGGGTGACCACTCCTCTGAGGGCCGAAGTACCCTGCCGGGCGACCTGCTTAAAGGGGTGGCCCGTGGGCCCCAGGTGACGGGGTTGGGAGTGCTCCCCCCCCCCACCGCGGTGAACTACACCCCACCCGAATGCTGCAGGCCTGAGAACCTCAGCAACCCCGTGTTCTGGATTTGGCCCCGCTTCTCTGCTTGTTTTCTGTTGTCAAGGCACTAAAGAATCTTGAGGCACAAAGAAAGTTCCTGCCAATCTCGCCAGAACAATTCGGCTGCTTGGTTAAACCTGTGCCGGCTGGAAGAGTTTCTGGGCAGGCAGGACCCGCATTCTGCGGCCCAGAGATTCTGCCCTGGGGCTGGGGGCGGTCTCCAGGGGGCCTCCAGACCCCTGCGTCTGCTCTGCTTCGGCGGAGAACCAGGGAAACCGAGCCTTCCAACCCCCCTCGCCCCCCGAGGATAGTTGAGTAAAGGCGTTCAGACTCTTATTTCCGAGAGGGAGTGGTGCAAGCAAGAAGGGGGTGAACGACCCGTGTGATAAACCGACGTCTTAATTTCTCACAATCCAGCACCGGTGGAGGGGCAACCTCGAACCGGAAACAAGCTTCTTTGCCCCCACTAGATTGGAAAGCTTGGCTTTCGACGCTCCCTGTTAAAATGCACGGCCTCTTGCGATTTAAGCCTTTACAACTCGTGAGTGGGGAAGAATGCAGTTACAGAGGGCAGGCCTGGAGCGCCCTGGCTAAGCACGGAGACGGACGCCCCGCGCCAAAGCCCTAACAGACCGGCTGAGCGCTACCCCTGTTCCCGGAAATCCTCACTACCACCAGGCAGGTGGGTGTGATTATCATCATTTTGCAAATAAGTAGTCACGAAGAAACTGAGGCACGGAGGGGTTAAGGAACTAGAACGGGGTCACACAGCGTGTGGCACAGCTGGTGGTGTTGCACGTGCCTCGGCTGGGTGAGGTTCCTGCCCCGGCGGCTGTGGGGATGCACCCTGACCTGTCAGGACAGCGCGGTGGTTTGGCTTTCGTCCACGCGCAGGCCGGCGGGGTGGGTGACGTCACCTTCTCCTAGTGGGACTGGGGACCCGGGCCTTCCCTGCTCCCCGGGGGCGGAGCAGCGAGCCAGCCCCAGCATCTTTCGTGGGATTCGCGGCAGCCATCTGGGGGCGCCATTACCCAAAACAGATAGTTTTCCCAAACCCTTTTAGGGCTGCAAATCGGCTTCCTTTACTCTGTAGAGGCTCTGAGATCTTTTACACGTTGGGCGTCAGGGTGTTTTGTTCGTTTTTTTTTTTAAATGTGCAGAGGAAGGGATTACCTGGTTGTTTCGCTTTTGGCGCTTCCCTGCACCCACCGCCGGGACGCCGACTGCCGCTGGACGTGAAGGTGCCCGGCGCAAACGCGCGCGGGGCAAGTGCCCGCAGCTCCCCTGCCGCCCACTCTGTGCTCCCCTTGGGCCCTCGGAGTCCAAGGGTTCAGTCGCGGATTTCCAATACCGAGGTCCGTGCCTACGACCGCAAAGCCTTTGCCTCGCGTTTTAAGAAAAGTCAAGGCTGAGAGCGAACAGTTTACCAGCTGCTAACCCAAGCTCTCGCGCTTATCTCCTTCTTTAAGATTTAAGGGGCTGATGGGTTCCAGATCCGCGCTGCAAGAGCAAACGAAGGGTCCAGAGAGGCTCAGACTCGGCGAGCTGGCCGAGGAAGGGAGCGGGAGGGGCGGCGGAGACTAGACTGTGGTCGGCGTTCTACCGGAGCCCTGGCGCAGGGCTCGGGGCGACAATTCCCTGGGGGCGAAGCAGGAGTCGTCCGCGGGCCCTACTTGGCAGCGAAGGAGCCCGCCGGCGAGAGCTGTAATTGCTCGGGTCTGTGTGAGATCTCTGGGGGTGGGGGTCCAAAGCCAGTGCGAACCCCTGGTTCCCGAGGCCTCTGGGTACCGAGTACAGTGAGCTAGCTCTTTGAGAAAGGTCTGAAGGCATTGTGGATGGATACTTCTGGAGCTCAATAGAAAACTATTGAAAGACAGTCGCTCCAAAATGGTAAAAAACAATTACACCTACAATGATCATCTACTAGTGCAACAGATCATTTTCTTGCTCTTCCCCAGTCACTGGAGTGTTTTAGTCAAAGCTGACTTGGGATGGACTGAGAAAGCTGTTTGACAGTATACTTTTCTCAGGAAAAGCTAGAGGCACATTATGGAGGCTGTCTGCCTTGGGAGAGACCAATTTCCATTTCTTCTCTTGTTCCCTCAATGGGAAAATGGCCCTAGACATTTTGGGGATAAGGATGGAACTAGGGCATGGTATGTCCTACTTGCATCCCTGGGCTGCTTCTGCTTCAAAACAAAAACAAAAGAAAAAATAAAAAGAAACCCACCCAACCAAACAAAAGCACCTGAGGTGGTTCAGTGGCCTGGACCTCTGGGAAGGAGATTCTATTTCTGTGCAGTGCAGGTGTCCTCCTCAGCAACTTTTTGTGTACAGCAGAAAGTCTTAAATTTGCTGGACCAGTAGTAACTCCTTGGTCTTGGGGGTTCAAAAACTTGGAGTTCGTGTCACCTGTGTACAGCTAATCCATTTGGCATTCTTAAAGAAATACTTACTGAGCACAGCTGGTATGCAAGGAACCCCGTGGATACTTTCCCTTTCCTCTCCCCTGCCCCTTTCTTCCCAGTTTTCCTGTCTCTTTCTGGGGTCTCAGTAGTTCATTGCTCACCGATGTGTTGCAACTGCTGATGAAACTCTTGAAATGAAACATCTCCTAATTGCCCACATTAGGAAATCCTGAATGGAAAGTGCAGAATCCCAAGGCCATTCATAGAGGGCGGTCCAGAAGCCACAGAGTGCCTCTGGGAAGAAAGACCTGCTCCATTGTCTGATTTGAACAGCAGGGGTCACTGGCTAAGCTGGTGTTTCATGCTGGTGGGAATTTACTGCCATCAGATAAGAGCACAAAGTCAATACAATAAATTCTGTTGGCTCTAAAGCAACAGATGGAATCTGAGTTCCTGCACACATGTACGGTCTTTCCAGATACAAATCCCAGAATCAAAAGCCCTTTGTCATTCTTACCAAACTGACTTTTAGGGACACCTTTTCATACTCTGTGTGTGTTTGTCTGTTTGGGTCTTTCTCTATAATGGTAGATTTTTATGTTGCCCAAAATAAGACATTTGTCAGATTTATTAAAGTGATTCATCCTTTTATGACATACTCAGTAAGTCACAGGTATTCACAGCAACAAAGAAATCTGTAAATTAGAAAAAGCATTTGTTTTTAGTTAATTTAGGGCTAATAGTGTAACCTGTAACTTCAAACTACAGTATCCAAACACACAGACTCAGCACATTGAATGAATTCATTGGCATTAAATGTTAAAGTTTCATTAGCAAGCCTAATATTTCTTAATAGCTTGTAAACCTCCAGTGGTACAATAGGGAGTGAAATATTACATAGAAATAACAGTTCCAAATGTTAAATTGGGTTTCTGGGAGATGGCCAGTCTATGAAGTGTCTAGGGATCATCTTAGACATGTCGTCCACAGCTTTGCTGTTTTCCCTTAGTTTCCTTGAAATCTTAATTAATTAAAGACACTCATGACAAGTTCTGCCCTGGAAGAAAATAAAGAAGAAAAGAGCGCTTTTATGAGTACAGTTAATTTATTATTATTTATACTAGTTCAGAAACCCTTTCCATGTCCAAGTTTGTCTGGATTAGAGCTTCAAAATGAGCAAGATTATCTGATGTTTTCTTTTATCAGTTTTCCCTGGAATAAACAAGTCTTTAACTCTAAGCTGTTTGGTATTATTAAGTTGAAACTTTTACTTCTTATGCTAGTTATCATTGCGTTCAGAGCAGTTGGCTGTGGTGGTAGGGGGGAAGATGGAGGGGGTTGTCAATTTTGCTTGTACCCTGCCTCACAACCAGATTTATTTTAGTTTGGATTTTTATTTATTTATTTATTTATTTGGTGAAAGAATGTATTATTCCCTAGGCTATTCTCATGGTATCTGAAAGACTTAGCAGGTAGTCACTGAATTATTTCCATGGAATGTTGCCATATCACCAGAGGCAGGACAAATATTCTGCTCTGCTCCTCTTTTTAACCATAGATGATGTAATTAGCAGCCTAATGCCATAAAGAAGTAATTCCTCAAGTTCCTCGTGGTTTAATTCTATCCATCCAATCAAAAGATTATTGGGCCTCTACCACATACTGTGGGAGTAATCAAAAGGTCCCCACCTTTAAAGGGTTTATGGTTTAGTATTTGCAGGTAAAGGTAAAATTTCCGCTTCCCTGCATTTAGCTTTAGAGATGAAGATGGCACATATTTCTGAGGATAAAGACTTTTCCCCACTGCACTTGGATAAAAGGCTGTGAAAGCTATGACGATTCACATAGAGCAAAATATGTGTTGTAGGTCATGTCTGAGAACCTTAGTTCCTATTTGAATTGTGATAGAATATAGTCATAAGCCTTATTAGAAAGCAGGCAATTGGAAAAACCTTCTGTAAAAGATCTTGAGAGGAACAGATGGACCAGCTTAAGCTAACAAAAGGAGATTACATTCTGTCCAGTTTATGAAGTTACTTTCAGAGAAGAATATTCAGTGTCTAAGAAACTCTGGACTGTAATAGATACATGGGAAATTCTCATTAACCACCAGATAAATGATGTATCCTGCACAGCTGCATTTCCCAAATCAACAGCAGACAACTGGATAGAGGACTGAAGGAATGAATTGAAAATTAAATCAAGTTAATATGAAACTTTCATTTTTACTCATGAATTGCTCCCCACCCCCACCAATGCCTATTGTTTGTAAAGGTAATACATGTAAAAAATTCAGGCAACACAGAGAATTATAAAGAGGAAAGTGGAAATCTTTTAATTTCACTGTCCTGATTTGCCAAAAAATGAGAAACATAATTGTATTTTTCTAATTTAAGAGAAAATGAATACACACAAAGCTTTATAAAAATGCAGTCAAACATACATACTGTTTATAACAACTTTCCATATGTCAACAAATGCTGATCTATGTCATAATAAATTACCTTTGAATATAATATTTGAACCATATTCAATTTCATGAGTGAATTCCTCTGCATTGATGTTTCCTCTCCAGTTTCTTACCGGCTCATAAGTGGCACTGCTTTTGTAGTGACTGATTTGTGCCTCTCATGATTAACATGGGTCTGGGTAAGCACCTCACTGTCCAGATTTCTTCCAACATATTAGTTTGATCATAATGTCTTCTGGCACTTGGACAGGTTGGCCACAACGCAGAAACTGTTTTTCTCATATTTCCCATATCAACTTGGTTGAAAAGAGGAATTTTAGATTTGCAATGAAAAAAAAAAAAGCAATTGAGCTTTTCTTTTAACCTCAAAAATGACGTGGTTAGAATTTGAGAAGGGTTAGCTCTTATTTTTCTGAGCCATTTTTCCCATTCACGTATTTCAAATATCCCTTTGTGCAGAGAAGAATGTACTTTGGGAACCAGAACTTTCTGGTTCTTGGAGAACATCCTTGGAAGGCTCAGTTCTGTCTACCATGAGGGTGATCCACAGGGAAGGTGAGGGGAGGATGAGTCATGGTTAAGGGCTGCCACTCCATGAGCTCATGTTTTCTGGGAGAAGAATGTGTTCACTCTCAGATGGGTGTAGGTTTTTTTTTTTTAATTGAAGTATAGTTGATTTAAAATGTTGTGTTAATTATTGCAGTAGAGCAAAGTGATTCAGTTATACATATATATACACATTCTTTTTTAAAATGTTCTTTTCCATTATGGTTTATCATAGGATACTGAATATAATTCTCTGTGTTATACAGTAGGGCCTTGTTGTTTATCCATTCTATATATAAAAGCTTACATCTGCTAACCCCAACCTGACACTCCATCCCTCTCCCAACCCCCTCCCCCTTGGCAACCACCAGTCTGTTCTTTATGCCCATGATTCTGTTTCTGTTTCATAGGTATGTTCATTTGTTTCATGTTTCAGATTCCACATATAAGTGATATAGTATTTGTCTTTCTCTTTCTGATTTACTTATATGATAATCTCTAGTTGCATCCATGTTGCTGCAAATGGCATTATTTCATTCTTCTTTATGGCTGAGTAATATTCCATTGTATATATGTACCACATATTCTTTATCCATTCATCTGTTGATGGACATTTAGGTTGCTTCCACATCTTGGCTGTTGCAAATAGTGCTGCTATGAACATAGGGGTGCATGTAACTTTTAAAAAAAAGTATTTATTTATTTATTTGGCTGCACCAGATCTTAGTTGCGGCATGCAGGATCTAGTTCCCTAACCAGAAATTGAACCTGGGCCCCGTGCATTAGGAGCATGGAGTCTTAACCACTGGACCACCAGGAGAGTTCCTGCATGTATCTTTTTAAATTATAGTTTTGTCTGGATATATGCTCAGGAGTGGGATTGCTGGATCATATGGTAATACTATTTTTAGTTTTCTGAGGGACCTCCATACTGTTTTCTACAGTGGCTGCACCAACTTACATTCCCACCAACAATGTAGGAGGGTTCCCTTTTCTCCTCTCAGGTGGGTGTAGTTTTGGAAGGAGACAGTGTCAGGATAGGTCTGACACACTCACATGAGTGGTGCTGTTTGTCTGTTCACATAGTGTGTGCCTATAAGACCTTTAGTAAGGCTCTTCACGCTGGCATGAAATAGCTGGACACTGTCTGATATGTTGTGTCTATCTATGTTCTACTTCTAGAATCAATTTAGCTAAAATAGATTTTTGATTTACAAGATGTAATGAACTGTCCTTTATGGGTGAGGATGGTCCTATTGAATATTAATCATTAAGATATGTGCCATCACTCGCTTTTATAGAAGTCAAGGGAATGTTCACTTATTTATGCAAATTATCTTTCTCAGTTTTCCTTGTAACACACATCAGTACTCATCTTCAAGATGGTAGGGTTAAGATGATGTTTAGCCATTGACAAAGCAAATTGACCGGTTTACTTAGGAATTACACACATGGCCCTGGGCTTCAGTGTGATGCAAATCATGCATCGCATACAATACCACATCAGTCAGGATAGGCTAGGTTTTACTGCTATAACAATCATCACCAAACAACAGAAGTCTGTCTTTCACTAATGAAAAGTTTGTTGTGGGTCAGGATCAGGGGGTCTTCCAGGGCAGCTGTTTTCTCGGCTCAGCATTCCCAGCTGCTTTATTTTATGGCATTTCCATATCAAGATGTGCTCCCATAATCACTTAACAGGCAAAGCGCTGATGAATCCATTACTGAAAGTAAATGCTTCCATTGGGAAATGATACATGTCACTTTCACTCACATTCCATTGGCCAAAATGAGTAAGAAGGTCACCCCTAACTTCAGAGGGGTCGAATGTGCACTCCTGCCCTGAGGCTGGAAGTGGAGAAGAATTGGCTGTCAGAGAACGGTAGCAGCACCTATTGCGTATATGTACACACTCCACATCTAATTCCATGCTTTGTACCGTGCTCAAGCTGCTATTGTTAATCAATAAATGTCAATAAATGTCAAGTAATAAGTAAATACTGGTAAGGTTTATATATTATAATATGCTGTAAAGTTGGAGTTAGTGAAAAAATTGACAATTGGAAAATATTACATGAACCTTTTTCTATGGTTATGCTTTGATTTGTATCAGAGCAGAATCTATATGACAGCAAGCTAGGTTATTATCTGAGTCCACTGCATTTTAACTGGCATTGTCAACTTATGTGAAGAAATAAAAGTAGGCCACTGTTTAAGAAGTCCAGAGAAATATAAACCTGCTCCCTGGAATTGAGAGGCCTGAGTTGATGGATGCTATAGAATTTCCTCTACATTTCTAATTGGTAATTTTAATGAACTCCTATAGGTGTTTCCAGTAGTATAGGAAATAAGAGCATTACCTAAAAGACCTATCTATGGAAATTTGCTTTAATATGTTTCCATTATGTAGCTTAGAGAATGATTTCTCTGGGAGAATGTAATCTGGGAGAATAAAACTCTTAAAGAAATAAAATGACTGTGTGAAATAATTTCTTTTAATAAAGTAAAATCCTTGAGCAAACTGAAATCTATCAGGGCTCTAGCCAGGAATACATATTATGATGTATTTTGTATAACATGCACTTCTGGTCTTCACGGATTAGATATTTTTGGTGGCATTTTAAGGTGATCCGGCTATGCAAACATGTCCAATGAAATGTAAATTGCCAGGAAATTAGATAAAGATGGCAGATTGAGGGAAGGAAGAGAAAGGAACCCTCCGAACTATTTTGAGTCTCTTGTTTTCCATGGACCGAGGAATGCCAAAAAGAACAGGCTTCAAGACACCCCAGGGGAGGGGAATCAGAGTCTTTCTTGTCACAGAGGGGGAATGAGGATTGCAGATGTTTTCTTAGAGACTCTTGCAACAGGGTTGCAACCCAAGGAAGCAAACCCTGTGGCTTAATTTGAGATATCCATTTGGTACTGGGAGAGATCAGCTTCTCCCAGGCTGATTCCTGGGGCTGCCTGATGGTCAAAACTCAGACTGCGTTCAAATCTAACTTCACTGTTTTCTAGCTGAGAGATCCTGGACAGGTTACCTGAGCTCTCTGTGCCTCAGTTTCTTCACCAGTTGAACGGGATACTAATGTGCCTGGTGAAAGGAATAAAGCACTTAGCAGTACAGTTAAGTACTTTATGTAAGTGCTGTTTATTATTTTTGTTCTACTAGGTAGTCATTAGTGCATGACGTCAGCCAACTCTAGCCACGAGGCTTCCTCTGGAAACTTCTCATGTGGGTGTAATGAAGTGTTAAGAGACTTGCCCAGGTCACAAAGAAAGCCTTGAATCATTAGGAGAGGCGGAGTGCCACTCAGCTGTGAAAGACGGGGCCAGGGGTGGACTCCACACCTGCATCCCAGGAAGGGGCAGGCAAATCCAACTTACACTTTACACAGGTTCAAAAGAAAATCAGACTCACTAAGTTGGAAAGAGATCTAATTATTTTTAAAATGTTGTTACTGTTGTTGGAATTTGAATTTGAAGTCAGAATTGTATTCCAAAATAGATGGCAAGTAGTTGAAATATTAACTGAGGGAAACAGTTTTGGCACTTCAAGAAAAACCCTTGTAATTAATCTTCACTGGTAATCTCAGGGTAACTGTTACTAATTAGAAACACATTTTCCCAGCCCATCCAGAGTCTAGGCCTGGGGATGGCAGGAGTATATTTTTTGGGTACTGCCACAGCCCCAAGACTTAGTGGTGTGTTGTGCATACGGCAAGTGTATAATCAAAGTAGTTTGTTACTACTCTGCCGTGAGAGTAGGACACCAAATCCTAGACTTCAAACATAGAACAAAAGGGTTTCATCGAGCAGAGCCATTCCCTTTTCCAATCACACGCTGGTGTTCAGAGACAATCCAAGTGGAAAGAGT